>NC_047119.1:64050598-64293098 GCF_902500255.1 Thalassophryne amazonica
GAATTTGAATATCTGCCAGTACGTTTCCTATCCGATACCAGAGCTCTGTTTGCTTTAATATTATTGTTGATTTTATGAGGATTTTCTTTTTATAGACTTAATGAGAAAAGACAGCAGTCTGTGTCTCTCCTTCTCAATTTTCAAATTCAATGGAGCTTTATTCAATCAATCAACAACTTTATTAATCCCACAAGGGTCAATTTCATTTGAGTAGTCCGTTAAAAAACCCACAATAACATAACATATAACAATAAAGCAAAAAACAGACTTAAGGAGTTAAAATGAATAGCAAGAATAAATAAATAAAATAAAAACATGGCAGACCTATGGAGCATTTAAAAGTCGAATCGCCGAAGGGATAAACTACTTTAAAAACCGGTTGGTTTTATTGGTATGGGACACATATGTTTACATAGTCAAAGCAAGTGTTACAGAGAAAACTTAAGTCCTCTGTCTCGCTCCCTGTCTGTCTCTCTCTTTCACCGTCACTTTCTCTCTCCATCTGTCTCTTTTTCTTTCTCTCTCGCTGTTTTCGTGCTGCACAAAATTCGAACTTTTTGGAAACACGAAGCCTTTCAACTGGAAAATAAATGAATCATCAGCGATGCTCATGCGCAGGATTTTTTCCTTTCAGTGGACAGAATCTCTGTTCTCTGTTTGACAGCCTCGGGACAGTGAAGTGGCTAACTTTTTAGCAAACATTTTCAGCAACAATTGTTTTGTTTTTTTTATCCCCCCCGGAAAATCCATGCTCGACGCACAGACAAATTCAACCCAAGAGCCGGGCGGAAATTTGCCACTACCCACAGCTAGAACACTGTAGAAGAGAGCTCTCTCAAGCAGCTCAGCTCCAGAAAACCTCCCCCTCTCCTCCTCCCACTCAGCAGCAAACAAAGCAGAGAGCAAACAGCAGTTGAGAGGATTCACAGTGGCTCTTCTCCGGTATCGGAAAATGTCGCGAGTTGGATCAGTATTAGGGCTGCCACAAAAGACTATTTTGATAGTCGACTAGTCAACTATTATTTTTACGATTAGTTGACTAGTCGGATCATACGTAATTTCCTAAATTTAAGGCCTGCAGCATTTTCCGAGAAACGTCAGGGGATGAAAACATGAACATTTCCAAATCAGTGACTATTTTTTAGACTTCATTTACATCAACCATTCAGAAATACAAACAGTGTGGTAATTTATAGGAAATCTGTGTCAGGTAGGCAGTTCTCAAAAACTAAATGTCCATTCTGGAAGGAGACAAGTGAGGGAAGCCACCAAGACACAACTCTGGAAGAACTTTTGGCTTCTGTGAGTGGAGAAACTGGGAATAGTGCAACATTTTTATTTTATCTTCATTTTACATATAGTCTCAGCTTTTTCTGATTTGTGGTTGTTTCTGTTGCATTTCTAAAATTACAGAACTGCTTTAAAGAAAAGTGTGAACATTTTATTGTGTTTTAAAACTTTGTGGAGCAAATGCAAACACCAAACTCTTAGAAAGAAGGAAAAAAATACACAGATGTGCAGGAAAACTTTGATATAAACTGAACAGAACAATGCAGGCTGATTTGACTCCCCATATTTTTTGTATAAATAAATCAGAATAAAATAAGAGGTAACTCACTTTGAAATAATTAAAAACATATAGCCGCAGGTTATAATAACTTGAAAAATAACAAAAAAAACAGCAGCTTGTATTTTTATTCTGACTCCAGTTCATTTAGGTGTGATGAAGTCATTTTTAAAAGTCATTTTTTTCTCCTTATCAGTCATGTTTTGTGCTTGAACACTACATTAAGCTTAAGACTGAACAAATAAATAGCTTTGGAAAATAACAGCTGTTAAAGTTCTCACCTGGTTTATGTGATCTGTGCATCTGAACATCACTGCACAGCTTCTTCACAGCAGGGTTTTTTTTATCCGTGTATCTGTAATTTTTGCTCCGTTCATTTATTTATTCTCATTTTAAAGGATATTTAACTGTTTATTTCATCTCATGATCTCATAAATTCAGTATACAATGCGCACATGGTGTGAACAGGACAGTGCCATCAGAACCACATGGGTAGAGAAAGTGCAGAGAGAAGTAAAGGCAGCTCCACGGTTTGGTTTGTTTGTTTTTTTTTTTTTACATGTTCTCAGGTTAAAATTCTCTCTCTCTGCTCCACACTCGCTGTCTCACGTGCACTGATCGTTCTCAGCAGAATGTAACGTCTCGTGCCTCCGTTCAGGAATCTTCCTTCCTCCCTCGCAGTCTACATACAATCAGTTGACTCTGCGCACGCACACACACACACACACACACCAACAGCTCCTCCGGTAAACTGCGTTTTAAAAGGCTTTGAACAAGACGGCCAGTGTTTTAATCGGCTGTCTTATCCAAATTTGAACATCCAAATGATGGCAGGACGGCTCGCTGTCTAAAACTATGAATAGAGAGAAAACAACGACGTAAATAAAATAAACAACTCGTCGACTACTAAATTAGTTGTCGACGGTTTCAGTAGTCGACGTAGTCGTGACTAGTTGAGGCAACCCTAATCGGTATTTGCGTGAGTTACGTCGTATCGGAAGCCGATCCCAATACCGGATCGGTCACAACCTTACATGTGAGACACACACACTCCTGCCAGCGCACCCAGAACTACACAGAGGGACCTGATGAATGACCTGCAAAGTGCTGGGACGAAAGTAACAAAGGCTACACACTATGCAGAGGGGGACTCAAATCCTGCAGTGCCAGGCGTGTCCCCCTGCTTAAGCCAGTACGTGTCCAGGCCCATCTGAAGTTTGCCAGAGAGCATATGGATGATCCAGAAGAGGATTGGGAGAACATCATGACCTCAACCCCATAGAAAATTTGTTGAGGAAGTTGAAAGTCCATGTTGCCCAGCAACAGCCCCAAAACATTACTGCTCTAGAAATACCAGCTACAATGTGTGCAAATGTGGTGAAGACTTAAAGGAAATGTTTGACCTCTGTCATTGCAACAAAGATTATGGTACAAAGTACTGAGTTAAACTTTTGTTTTTGACCAAATACTTATTTTCCAAATACTTATTTTCCACCATAATTTACAAATAAATTCTTTAAAAATCCTACAATGTGATTTTCTGGAGTTTTTTTCTCATTGTGTCTCTCATGCCGCATTCACACTGGGAGCGACGTGAGCGACAGGTTGCCATGTAATCTCTATGGAAGGAAGCGTTTTGGCGCCAAGCTGCGCGACGGATGCGAATGAAGCAACGTGAATGAAGCGATTGGTGTGTTTGTGGCACGATATTGCGTCGCGTCACATCGCCCTCCTGCCCAAGTTGAAAAATCTGAACTTTTTCGTCTTGTCGTGCCACAATGACCAATCAGGGACTGAATATGTAGTGACGTGGAGATGTCTGGAGTTTGACTGAGGATGAATGTCCTGTCTCTGGTAGCAGCCTGTGAGCAGGACTTATGTCCCTTTTGTCCTTTATTTCACAATTATGACAGTTTTTGAAGAGAGCAGCAGCCCCACAGCAGGGGGAGCGGAGTTTCTTTTCTTATTTTACGTGCGCGCCCGAGCGAATCGTCCATGAAGATTATTTTACTTATTAACTACACAGATAAAGCAAATGGTGACTGGTTTCTAAACACAATTATGGCAGACTTTTTTGGGGAAGAGCGAGGAGCAGCCCCACAGCAAGCAGCAGAGTTTTTTTTTTGTTTGTTTGTTTCTTTCTTCAACGTGCGCGCGCGAGCGAATCGTCCATGGAGATTATTTTACTTATTAACTACACAGATGTATAATAAACAAATGGTGACTGGTTTCTAAACACAATTATGACAGATTTTTTGGGGGGAGGAGCGAGGAGCAGCCCCACAGGAGGGGGAGCGGAGTTTCTTTTTTTAATTTTTACGTGCACGCGAGTGAATCATCCGTGGAGATTATTTTATTTATTAACTACACAGATGTATAATAAAACAAATGGTGACTGGTTTCTAAACACAATTCTGAGCGTTTTTTGGGGAAGAGCGAGCAGCAGCCCCACAGCAAGCAGCTGAGTTTTTTTTTTGTTTTTTTTTAATTGTTTATATGTGCGCACGTGAACGGGACAGGAGGTCATCAAACTGGGTCCCACAGAGGCGGAAGGACCGCTGAAAGCGGACGTCATCCAGACGCAGCTCCTGTCTGCCTCCAAATTTACACACCCTACATTGACCCCGGCAGGAGAGACCCTCCTGTTCCTGTTGGTGCCTTGTTAACTTCACTTGCCAAAGATCCACCAGACAGGATCAATGATGTTCCAGTTTGGCAGATGTGACCCAACTCCCTATAATACAGTCATCATACAGTCTATGGCTGTGATTCTTAACGCTTCCAAGCTTGTATCATACATTGATTTATTACTGTTTAAAGAGGTCATTCATTCTTTTTTTTCTAACCCACTCACTCCAATCAAGGGACATGGGGGGGGGGGGGGAATTGTTTTTCCTCATCAGTCACATTTTGTGCTTAAACACTACATTAAGCTCAAGATTGTACAAATAAATACCTTTGGAAAATAACAGCTGTTAAAGTTCAGAGTTTTCACCTGCTTTTTGTGATCTGTGCCTCTGAACATCACCACAGCTTCTCCACGTCATGGTTTTTTTTTTTTTTTTTTTTTTTTGCTCAGTTCATTCATATATTCTCATTTTTTAAATATGTTTTTAAAGATATTTGACCTTTATTTCATCTCATGATCTCATAAATTCAGTATACGACGCACACATGGTGTGAACAGGACGGTAACGGCAGAATCACACCGGGAGAGAAAGTTCAGAGAGAAGTAAAAGCAGCTCCACAGTTTGGTTTTGTTTTTTAACATGTCCACTCAGTTTAAAATCCTCTCTCTGCTCCGTGCTCGCTGTCTCACGTGCACTGATGGTTCTCAGCAGCATGTCGTGCCTCCATTCAAGAATCTCCCTCCCCCACCCCCTCCCTCGCAGTCTGCGCGCGCGTGGACACACACACACACACACACACACACACACACACACACACACACACACACACACACACACACACACACACACCTCCTTCGGTAAACTCCGCATTTTAGATGGCTTTTGAAGAAGACAGTCACTGTTTTAATCAGCCGTCTTATCCAAACGGCAGGACAGATCGCTCCTCAGCCTCCATGTTATTGTCCTGCCTTAAGACGAGAGCGAAACAGTGAGCGAGGCTGCAGCACAATGACGTCAGATTCTGAGTCATTTTATGCTTTGTGGATAAAATAAATAATTCACGGTAATCGTGACTATGAAAAATAATCGCGATTGGCAAATATTGTAATAATTGTGACAGCCCTAGTTCCCACTCCCTCAGATATTCTACCTCCATACACCCGTCTGTTCCCTCCGCCTGTCTCACTACCACAGGGAGCAGAGGATTCAGCTGCTCTGCTCCCTGTCTCTGGAATTCATTACAATCCCAACTCACAAACATCAATTCACTGCCCCATTTCAAATCTCAACTCAAAACTAGGGATGCAATGATACCACTTTTTTTCCAGACCGAGTACACGTACATACATTTTGGTACTCATCGATACAGAGTTCCGATACAAATACTTAAGGATACCATTACATTTTTATGATGACTTTGAAAACATGTTTTATTCATCAGTTGTTCCTTACTTTTTGACTGTAACTGCTACCAATATCATTAGTTTTGTTTTTATTTTCAAACATTTCACATAAATCATTTAAGTTCACTTTTTGACTACAACAAATTGTCCTTTAACATTAATAGTGTGTTTCTTAAAAAACATGACAATGACAGACATCTCACTTAAATGTAACGTGTGGCCTTCAGCACTTACAAAATACACAACACCAGGAACAGAACTGAAACTGCCCATCACTATTTATGTCTGTGAGAACTAAAAGCCTTTTTTGAAAATGTGAGGGCAGATTCATTATGATGAAAAGCAGCTTCTCTGCTTAATCAGCTCTTTTTATGTACAATGTGACACTGAGCTAAACAGTTTTTCCACTCTCCACACTATTTTTTTAAACTTAATTAAATACATACCGGTAACATATACAAATCCAAACCGTATTTTTTTCCCCCAAAGGTGGAACATACAATATTGATGAGCACAGCGTGCACACACACACACTGTTGCGCGGCATCTGTATGACACGCAGAGGCAAAATGGAGTAATTAAAACATTTAATTTTTTCTTTGTGGATCATGGGATAATTTTCCTCGCATTCAGACAGAATTGCCCATTGCCTGTGATAACTAAGCTGTTAATGAGGAGCAGCGACTCTTAACTTCTTGCCCAAATTGCGACAAATTGCAAACGAACGGTCCGAATGCCCCATAAATAATTTTTGCGGTCTTGGTAATTTTCTGTGTTGGGCAGCGATGATGAATAAAACCTGCAAATTCAAGACAGAATAAAAACAAAAATATTAGAGCCCGACCGATAGATTTTTTGAGGCCGATGCCGATAACGATATTTGGATGAAAAAAACGCAAATAACCGGTAAATCAGCCGATCAGCTGAATGTTTCAACCTCTTAGCAGTAAACAAAAGTTTTTCATGCTAGAAATAAGGTCTACACAACGTGGGCTTAATAAAATGCGTGACCAACGCAATGAAACACATTTGACACATTACTACATAAACTGAGTTAATCAAACCGAGTTGAACTAAAACAGGAGAAATGTAAGGTGAATGTAATTGCAAAGTTATTACAAACAACATCCTTATAAACTTACTTGTAAGCTTTTGTCAGCCGATCAGTGCAGTGTGACGGCGAACTACGGGGGCCAGGTGATGAACACATTTAAGCAGGGGTGTAAGCAGCTCTCAACTGAAATGGAGTCAGTGCTCCATCTAACGGATAAACGGTGCAAGGACATTTTACATTGCCGACATTATGAGAAATTATCGGCGTTCTATCTGCAAAATTTCGGCCGATAGTGAGTACTTTGAAAAGGGCTTATATTGGCCGATAATACTGGTCGGGCTCTAGAAAATACAGAAGTCCACGTCGGCACGTGTGTTTATCCTGTTTTTTTCTCAGTCAGCGTCATGTCTGCAAAACCTTTGCTCAGTCCACCCCTGAAAATAGTGAATAGTAAAATGTGCCAATTTTCAATAATGAAAATCAACTCCATTTGTCTTTAAGTTTCCGCCCGACCACGGCCGTTCCGTTCCATCATGAATAAATTTAGACGGCTGGCAAAACATCGCAACCCGCCATTTTGCCAGTGTCGCATATGGTGAAATATCGTCCAGTTCAACTTTGCTGAGGGCTCAACCATGTTGAAATAAACTCTGCAATGTTGTCATCTGAACTAGCCAATCAGCGAGGCGATCCGGTCAAATAGCGCTAGGTGCGTGTTTGCCATATCTGGCAAAATATCCACTGTATCGCTGGTAGTGTATCAAGGTGCGTATCGAATCGCTGTCAGTGATGAGATTCACATGCCTAGTCTACATATTTTATTTTCAGCCAACAAACTGTGGATTAAGTCAACATTAATTTGGCATGAAACAAGAGACACCAAAGGGGGAGAAACAAAAACAAACAAACAAAAAAAATAGTTGTCTTCTTGCCACAAAATTTTATGGTATTTGTACTTGTAATTGAGGAATAATTTCATCATGTATTTGGTATGTAAACAGGTTGATTCCCATCACGTGACTCCCAAACAAAGGCGGGCACAAAGCCCTTTTATCAGTTCCTGTAGGGGTCGCTGTTCACAACTCAACTTAACAATCGCCAACTATAAACACTGACTTTTAAATAAATAAACAGAATAACTGCAGTGTTTGAAAGCTTTTGAGCAGAGTTCTGCGAGCTCACCTGTGCAGCAGCTGGTCGTGCTCGGTCCGGATCTTCCCCAGCTCGATCTGGAGCCAGGCCCGCTCCTTGGACGAGTCGTCCAGGCTCCTCCTGGCGTCGGCCAGCTCGGTCTCGTACAGAGCTCGGAGCCCGCTCAGCTCCCGGCTCCGGACCTCCTCCCGCTGCTCGATCTGCAGCTGCAGCACCTGGTTCTCGGACTCCAGGCTCCGGACTTTGTCGATGTAGACGGCCAGCCGGTCGTTGAGATCCCGGAGCTGCTGTTTCTCCTGCAGCCGGGTGATCCGGGTCGGACTCAGCGGCGTGCTGCACGTGCTGCTCCTCGCGGCGCTCGGAGTTGCGGTCGCCATTGTGGAAGGGTGACTTAAAAAAAAAAAACGTAAAAAAAAAAAACCGCGCAAAACTATGGCTGGAGCTAAGCTAGCTCCCGTGCAAATGTGCAGATTAAAAAAAAAAAAAAAAAACTCCTTTCAGAAAACTAGAGTGAAAGTCTGCGCGGGTCCGCCAATGAAAGACAGGTTTGGCTTCCTAACATGGCGGCTGTTTGAAAAAAATGTACGTTATGTGGAAGCAGCCAATAGCGGCGCTCAACGCACTGCGCTCTTTCAAAGTCGGCGTTTGCGTGCGCTTGTCATTATCACCGTCGTACACCGAAAGTCTGCTCCCAAAAAGGAGAGTGGATGTTAGTGACCGCCCGTCTATGTGTAACCGGCGTGCGCCGGTCATCATAAGAAGCGCGAAGTGACTGTTGGGACAAAAGGCCGATCTGTTAGGAGTAGGGGCGGGGCTAAGGAGGGCCATGCAACGTTAAAAAAAATAATCATACACAGAAAATCGAATTTGCAGAACAGAAAACGTAAAGAGACGTACCGACTCAACAAGTTCTGATCGTAAAATTAAAAATAAGACCATAATTAGAGTTAAAGTCGTGGTTTCTGTTGAATTTAAACTCAAATAACACTGTCATAAGTACAGTACACCAGTACAGGTAACCCACAGAAAACAATTCTGTATACATGGAGCCAAAATAACCACTTCCCCTTCATAGTGATCTTCATACACTGGACCACCATTGTGTGACGACTCAGTGAGATCATATGAAGGATCAATGAAGCACAAAAGTCCAATTATCTCCTATTTAAGGTGTCAGATTTTCAGATTCATCTTCTTTCATTTACATCTTCCAACACAGTTTCATTTAAATCCACCGCAAACCTTTTAGAAGGAGTTGCACTTGACAGATGACTAGACACATGGGCAGATGGACGATGTGATTCTTATATACCTGTCAAATAAGAATTGGAATCATTAAGATCTTTATTAAGCCTGAAGGAAATGTAAAAATTCCAGTCATTTTGAAAAGTATGATAAATGTAGTGGTACAGCTTAGCTAAAATTTCCATAAAAAATTGTTAATTTTGTGATATAAGCATAGAATTTGGCACACATATTCAAAATTAACTAATGTTTATTTTCAGATATGGAGCCGTCCTGGAGCTGACCTTTAATGAGCTACAGGGGTCAATAAAGAATTACACAACGGTCAAAATAAAAATAATCTCCAATCATGTTGAAAACTATACCACATTATTTGTCTGATCATAATGATTCCAAAAAGGTATAGTTTGGACTATCTATGACTGAATTCCACGGAGTTATGGGGTAAAAACAGCAGAAATAGTGGCAAATGTCAGTTTCAGTTTGTACAGGGGTCAAAAGTTAAAGCTGCTCCATTTTTGTAAAAAAAAAAAAAAAAAAAGATACAAATTATTGGTTGAGTTAATAGCAGTTTAAAAGGAATAGTTTTCACCATCTGTCATGCTTAGTTATCATGTTACGGGGTAACATTGTTGTGTGTTGGGGGGTTTGGCTGGACATTTTGGTGTTGTTTTCTTTTCTTTGCTCTCCAGGTGGTATGCAAACTGGTTTTTTGTCTGTGGAGAAGGTGCTGGCAGAAGAGTCCTTCACCCTCATCAGCATTATTGGCTGCACTTGTGGAGGATGTTCACATGCAGGCCTAACGACTTGCAGCACCTGTGGATGATGCTCACGTGCAAACTTAAAGACTTTCAGCTGAAGCAGATAATGAGATGGCCTTCTGCATTTAAGCCATGAGTGATTCGAGCAGAATTGCCGGGAACTCGACCTTGTGACGTTCATTTGTGAGACGCTGAGGACCACGCCTGGGTTTGACACATCGTGCCTGTGAAGGAGGACGGGTGAGGGACACATGCTGTCAGCACACATCAGAGGTGATGATTGTCTGAATAAGTGTTAACAGTAATTTGGTATTTTGTTACGCAGTATATTTGAACATTGATGAGAATTGTGCAGCTCGCTTCTCACTGCCGTGGCATACGGAATGATGATCCTCCACCTGTTGTGAGAAGCTGCTCATTTACATAAAGCTTAAATTCAGACCTGAATGTGTTGCTGATAGTGTGTGCCTTTGAAGGATATTTGTTGTAGCTGTTGACTTACCTCACCTTTTCCATCCTTCACAGAGTCAGTTTGTCGTGTCCACCTGGGGGGTGTTCGACGGTGAGTCTGGGTCCAGAAGCGTTGGGCTTCGATCCATTTGGGCGCTGGAGAGCGCGCCGTCCTTCACCTCGCCAGACAACCGCACATTTATGTTGTACACAATTATTGCACAGAAGGGAAATAAATTTGTTTTGTTTTTGGAACCGCTTTCTGGTTATTTTAGCGCTGGGTTCAGTCAGACGCTGGTCCGCTCCTCAACTCGCGTCTGCACATAACAAACATAATGTCATACGTCATAGAATCCAATGGACGTCAAAACTATTCCATTTATTAATCCTTTTATTTCAACCAATAATTTGTATGCTTTTATCACAAAATGAACAATTGTTTTGTTATGCCGCCCCACTAATGTTTGTATGCTGGGAGTATTGGTTAATAACCCCCTTGTTCCACAAAGTCGTCACACTGTAAAATATAATAAGTTGACTTTACTTTTAAAAAATATGCAAAGTCGTTGCCTTAAAAAAAGTAATTTATGTTAACTTAAATGTATTAGATTTGATTAACTAATTTTTTGTTAGTTCTCTGTACTCAAATTAACTTAAATAAATTATATTATAGTAACTTATTCATTTTGAGTTTGCAGTACTCAAATAAACTTAAAAACCTAGATTATAGTAACTTGTTTATTTTGAGTTTAAAGTAGTCAAATAAATTAGATTACAGTAACTTATTTACTGTGAGCATCCAGTACACAAATGACAGCGTAATTCTCTTTAGTTTTGTTCATCCTTCATATTCAGGTCAATTTAATTTTCTTGAAGCTACAGCTAACCGCTAACTTTTAGTATTGTCTCCAGTACACTGTCAGCTACACAAGCCATTTTTGCGTTTAAACACCGCTGACACTTCTGAGGAAAAACAAAGGCGATCACAAATCCAACACAAACAACGAGTCAGCGCTTCTGTCTTTGAGCGCTCTGCCCACTGCTGTAAGGACAAGTCCTTTACTTTCAACATGGAACAGTACTGGCATGTCGCATAGGACATTAAAAGCAAAGCAGTTTTGACTTATGGTTTTTATTTATAAACCAAACTAATTCCAGACATTTTATCATCAATGAGTGAAAAACAGGTTGGAGAGAGCACTGGTGGTCCAAACACGGGCTCACCATGGACGTGTGTGGGCGGGAATGCGCAAAGTAAGTGAGGCAGATCTGCACATGTCTGAAAGAATGCCCCAAAGGACACTGGATATGAAAAATTATTTTTTTCTAATTTGTCTTAAATGGGAAACATCATGTAAAGCAGGTCTTCCAGTCTCAAAGTATCTTACTTATTTAAAATGAGTGTTCATAACAGGTTGATGAAAACTGAGTTTGGTTCACTTATCATACTTAATTCATTTGTATGTTAGCATTTACAGTGCAGGTGATTTTTAGCAAAATGTAATCGAAGGTCTCAGTAAAATGACAGAAAATGTTCAAACACATTTTAGTGTTACTGTTTTTTCTGTCTTGTACGCTTACCGGCCACTTTATTAGGTACACCTTTCTAGTACCATGTTGGACCCCTTATGCTGTTAGAACTACCTTAATTCCCAGTAGATCAGCAGTTTCTGAAATACTCAGAGCAGCCCATCTGGAACTAACAATCATGCCACGTTCAAAGTCACTTAAATCTGCTTTGTTCCCCATTCTGATGCTCGGTTTGAACTTCAGCAAGTCACCTTCACCTAGATGCCTAAATGCATTGAGTTGCTGCCATGTGACTGACAGGTTAGCTATTTGTGTTGACAATCAATTGAACAGGTGTACCTAATAAAGTGGGCTGTGAGTGTGTATAACCCATGAGGCAGTAGTCAATTTTGACCTAATTGGTACCGCTTAAGGGGACTAAACACCACAATCCAGCCTCAGTGTACCATCACCTACAACAAAATGTATGTTGACCATCCCAGGGTGGTAGCTGTATAGGCAAATAGAGGTCAGTGACGAATTACATAGAGGTCAAAATTTTTAAATACTCCAGTCACATTCCAAAAAGGTATAGTTTGGACTATCTATGACTGAATGTTGTGGAGTTATGGGGTAAAAACGGCAAAAAATGGTGACAAAGGTCAGTTTCAGTTGATACAGGGGTCAAAAGTTAAAGTTGATCTAATTTTCATAAAAAAAAGTGATGCAAATTATTGGTAAACTAAAAATGATTAATAAACGGAATAGTTTGACTGTGTTTTGACTTTCTATAGTAAAGGCCAAACAAGGTACTGTTCACATATGACATATGTTCCTTCGTCACGTGATAAGTAAGCATTACACATGGTGCAAACTATTCCTTTTATAACCCCCTATTCACTAAATCAATAATTTGCATCACTTTTTTTATCAAAATCACTGCAACTTTAGCTTTTGACCCCTGTAGGGGCCAAATTGAGGTAAAAATTGAGACTAAAATGGTGAAAACTCACAAAAAAGTGAGCTAGGTTTCAGTTATTGGTGGCAAAACTTTAAACTCAGGAGCTGCTGCCAAATTTTTATTTTACTGATGTCATGCTATCTAACTCTTCATTAGATCCACTTGAGCAACATCTTGAGCAGGTCCTTTTGGAACTGGTACTCACCTTGTCAACACAAAGTCCTGTTCTTATGGTTTTGATCACAGGCCCAAAGACACGCTGTCACATCCCAGCAGGGTGTGTACAGCAGGTAAGTCAGCTGCAAAATCAGATGTGTAATTCATATGCCAGCTTTTACAAAGTACAGTTCAGTGATTTTAACCTTGGACCTTTTGGCTCCCAAATCAATGGGCTTCTTGAGGTCACCATGTCAAACACATATACCAAGTTTGGTGACAATCAGGGAATTAGGAAATAAGTTTTTGCACTCATAAGATTTTTACTGATTACATATTTCAAGTTTTTTCAGCAGAAAGCTTTTACAAAGTATGCTCCAGTGACCTTGACCTTTGATCTTTTAAGCCCCCCAAAAATAGGGTTGTTTGGGTCAGTATACCTAACACATATACCAAATTTGGCAACAATCAGGGAGTTAAAAAAAGTAGTTATTGTGCTTACAAGATTTTTACAAAGTATGCTCCAGTGACCTTGAACTTTGACCCCAAAAGCAATAGCCTTCTTAGGGCCATAATATGTAGTGCAACGTAAGTTATCTGAGATAACTTAAGTTGGACCAAACTTGGTATATGCACTACATATTATCCGTATTATTTTCCAAGATCAACAAGTGAAAGCACACGTTTTGGACTTTGGAAGTTCCGAAACTAACTTTTCTGAGGTTACCACTGAACAAGATCATTGTCAGCAGGAACTTACACTGGATGGTTCTCTATCAAAGTGGTGGTCAAAAGCAAGAACTCTATTTTTGGATTAAAAGTTGGACCTTTTATCTTATGTGTATTGTCACAGATATGAATGAGTGATGCTCTTCAGCATCTCATCATGTCATCATGTGACAGATTTTTTTGTGCCATTTCTGGATTGTGATTTTTTTTTTGTGCCATTTCCAGTTTGAGCCTTTGTCTACCATAGAGCAAGCTTCGCACCGCTGTGTGTCACTTCGCTCGTATCATTAGTTCTGTAATTTGGGATTTTTGTGCATTGTCGTCACAGTGCTTCACTTTTTCCACATTTTGTTGTTACAGCCTTATTCCAAAATGGAGTAAATTCATTTTGTTCCTCAAAATTCGACACACAATACCCCATAATGACAATGTGAAAAAAAATTGGGCATTTTTGCAAATTTATTAAAAATAAAGAAACTAAGAAATCACATGTAAGTATTCACAGCCTTTACCAGGAAGTTCAAAAGTGAGCTCAGGTGCATCCTGTTTCCACTGATCATCCTTGAGATGTTTCTACAGCCTAATTGGAGTCCACCTGGAGTAAATTCAGTTGATTGGACATGACATTTAGGATATTTTGGTTTTAAAATCTACTCCTGTATATTATATAGTACCATATTTATTGTATATGTTGTTTATTACCCTTATTATTTAAATATCAGTAATATATATGATATCTTATTATTTATTATTATAATATACTCGTATATCCTTTTTTTCTTGAGCTGCTTGGGTGGGTAGGGAGAGTTCCCATGGGATATAAAAAGCTTTTCAACCTACCATCCCTGGTTCTCAAGACCAGGCACCTAAGTGGCTCTACTCTACTCTTTTCTACTCTTCTATTTTACTCTTCCTTTTTAGATATTTATATATACCTTAGTATACTAACATAGTTCCACCTTAGAATTGACAGTGCATGTCAGAGCACAAACCAAGTCAAAGGAATTGTCTGTAGACCTCTGAGACAGGATTGTCTCGAGGCACAAATCTGGGGAATGGTACAAAAACATTTCTGCTGCTTTGAAGGTCCCAGTGAGCACAGTGGCCTCCATCATCCATAAATGGAAGACTTTCGGATCCACCAGGACTCTTCCTAGAGTTGGCCACCTGTCTGAACTGAGCATTTGGGGGAGAAGGGCCTTAGTCAGGGAGGTGACCAAAAACCCCATGGTCACTCTGTCAGAGCTCTCCAATTTCTCTGTGGAGAGGGAAACCAGAAGGACAACCATCTCTGTAGCAATCCACCAATCAGGCTTGTATGGTAGAGTGGCCAAATGGAAGCCACTTCTTAGTACGTAAAAGACACATGGCCTCCCACCTGGAGTTTGCCAAAAGTCACCCGAAGGACTCTCAGACCATGAGAAACAAAATTCTGTGGTCTGATGAGACAAAGATTGAACTCTTTGGTGTGAATGCCACTAGTCATGTTTGGAGGAAACCAGGCACCAACCCTACAGTGAAGCATGGTGGTGGCAGCATCATGCTGTGGGGATGTTTTTAAACTAGAGAAATCACATGTACATATATATTCACACCCTTTGCGCAATACTTTGTTGATGCACCTTTGACAGCAACTACAGCCTCAAGTCTTGTTGAATATGATGCCACACACTTGATGCACCTATCTTTGGAGGTATACGCAAAGACGATCCCTTTGTGGTATGTGTTGCTCGTTGATGATCACTCAACAATAAAATAACCACAAAAACAGATGATTACATTAAACCTGATTCTCTTACAAATTGCAGGAGACATACACAAACAAATATTGGTATTTTTAAACAGCTGAGTGCAAAAGTATGCATCTCCTTACTTTGAAATGGCAAAAAACAATCAAATAAAGACTTGTTTTGATCAAAATGAAATTTAATGCCCAGTTAGTTCATTCAAATGTTCTATCATCATCATCAAAAGTTGCAAAAATGGACAAAGAGTGTATAAAAAGAAAGTTACAGTAAAATAATGAAAATTATACAAATCCAAATGTTGGATTCCCTTTATGAAAGGTTAGCCCATACTTTGTACAGTGCATCAAATTCACAGCGCTTCACTTTTTCCACATTGTTATGTTACAGCCTTATTCCAAAATGGATTAAATTCTTCTTAAAATTCTGACCCTAATGACCCTAAGCACACAGCCAAGATATCAAAGGAGTGGCTTCAGGACAACTCTGTGAATGTCCTTGAGTGGCCCAGCCAGAGCCCAGACCTGAATCTGATTGAACATCTTTGGAGAGATCTGAAAATGTCTGCACCGACGCTCCCCATCCAGCCTGATGGAGCTTGAGAGGTGCTGCAAAGAGGAATGGACAAAACTGCCCAAGATAGGTGCAACAAGCTTGTGGCATCATATTCAAGAAAGACTTGAGGCTGCAATTGCTGCCAAAGGTGCATCAACAAAGTATTGAGCAAAGGGTGTGAATACTTATGCACAAGTGACTTCTTAGTTATTTTATTTTGAAATTTGCAAAATAAAAATATATACTTTTTTTTCATTATGGGGTGTTGTGAGTAGAATTTGGGGGGGGGAGGGATAGAAAAATAAATTTACTCCATTTTGGAATAAGGTTGTAACATAACAGTGTATAAAAGTGAAGGGCTATGAATACTGGATGCACGTTTACACTTAAGAAAACACTTGAACCAACTTAATTGAACTGTGTCAACTGGTAACATCAATTGACTAGATGTGTTAGATTAACACATCTAGCTTATTAACTTAATTTCGAAGAACTCGTTTGAATGCAGCCCAAACACTAACTTTTGAATGTTAAAATTTTTTTTTTTTTTTTACAGTGTATACAGGAATACAGTACAGCAAACAGGAGTTGAAAAATGTGCTTAGCGGTAAAAAAAGATGACAGCAAAGTGTACAAGTTTATGGTGCTACAACTCGGAAAAAAAATGGGAAGGGACGTAAAAACATTTAAAAAGTTATGACTGCTTCTGTATGTGCTGTATGTTGTACTTTTTAAATCTATAAATAATCAGTTCAGTGGGACTGAAGGAGGACACAGAAGAGTGCACATTAGTTAGCAGCAACAAAATCTGTAAAAGATCCTTCCCCCTGAAATCATATTATTTTTAGTCTTTGGTACGTGGAATCTCATTGAACAGATTAACAATAATGTCATGTACATTACTTCATGATCTCTTCTTCAGTGAGGCTACATAAGTTCATGTGATTGTACATCCTGATGTGTTATGCTGTTTCAATAGCCCACATTTGAAGAAATACATTCTAACATCATCTGCATATAGGATGACTTTTTAATTAACTTAATTGAAGGACTCAGACTGTTGTTATCACACTTTAGTTCAAGTCCTCAATACAATAATCTATGACATGAATGGCAAAGATGCTTGTGCATGGCTAATGAGCCGACATTTAGTACAACTTAAACGACTACCCTGTAATCTAAAAATCTCAAGTGCTCTGTCCCATTGAATGATTACAAAACATCTTCTGAGCAAGTGACAAAATTAAAGCACACATATAAACATACATTCAAGCTATATAGTGCTGGTAAAAACTCAACGCTCTATAGTTTGGACGACATTCAGGTTCACGTCACTCAACTAAAGACATAAAGTCAAAAAGCATCTCGACTTTCAAAAGGTGATGTTCTTGTATTAATGGCACAGAACAAAGTTGCCACACTGGAGGGAGAGACATCAGAAGGCTGACACAGTGAGGTGTGGTGACGTAACCCTGTATGAGTGAGGCACCCTAAGGTGACACGTGCGATCCATCTCCAGGGTCCTGACAGTGTAACCAGTTCACAGTTTGAAAAAGGACCACAGGAGATCTCTGCAAATTTGTGTGCCACAGTAAAAACACAGTGGCTGATTTTCTTCAAACACCCCAAAAAGGTGTTTCACTTCATGTGTGCAAAACATGTATTTTTTTTATTTTAGACCACTTAATTAAGCCATATGCAGAGAGCAGCATGTTAACAATACACAGATCACAGACAAACAGCTGGTGATTGCCCAAAATTTCAAATGAATATGTGCACTTTTAACTCTGTGCATGATTTTTTAAAGTTTTTTGTTTGTAGTGGAAGCCACAGTGAAACCAGCCATTTACAGTAATGTGTACTGTTGATATAGTGTGTGTTATATGTAACTAAGACAAATAGTGGGTGTGTCGTGTATGTACACACACCAACAAGGCAGCATCAAGCAGAGCAGGAAATGGGTTGTTTGCTTCAGTGTGTCAAAAACAGCAATGCTGCTGTGTGTTCAAAACATTGACACGTGTGCTTTAAAATTTTATTTATATATATATATATATATATATATATATATATATATATATATATATATATATATATAAAGTATTTGAACACCCTGCGATTTTGCAAGTTCTCCCACTTAGAAATCATGGAGGGGTCGAAACTTTAATCTTAGGTGCATGTCCACTGTGAGAGACATAATCTAAAAAAAAAAAAAAAAAAAAAAAAAAAAAAAAAATCTGGAAATCACAATGTATGATTTTTTTTTTTAAATAATTTGTATGTTACTGCTGCAAATAAGTATTTGAACACCTGTGAAATCAATGTTAATATTTGGTACAGTAGCCTTTGTTTGCAATTACAGAGGTAACGTTCCTGTAGTTTTTCACCAGGTTTGCACCCACTGCAGCAGGGATTTGGTCCACTTCTCCATACAGATCTTCTCCAAATCTTTCAGGTTTGGAGTTTCAGCTCCTTCCAAAGATTTTCTATTGAGTTCAGGTCTGGAGACTGGCCAGGCCATTCCAGGACCTTGAAATGCTTCTTACGGAGCCCCTCCTTAGTTGCCCTGGCTGTGTGTTTGGGGTCATTGTCATGCTGGAAGACCCAGCCATGACCCATCTTCAATGCTCTTACTGAGGGAAGGAGGTTGTTTGCCAAATTCTTGCAATACATGACCCTATCCATCCTCTCTTCAATACGGTGCAGTCGTCCTGTCCCCTTTGCAGAAGAGCACCCCCAGAGTATGATGTTTCCACCCCCATGCTTCACGGTTGGGACGGTTTTCTTGGGATTGTTCTCATCATCTAAACATAGTAAGTGGAACTGATTCCAAAAAGCTCTATTCTGGTCTCATCTGACCACATGACCTTCTCCCATGCCTCCTCTGGATCATCCAGATGGTCACTGGTGAACTTCAAATGGGCCTGGACATGTGCTGGCTTGGGCAGGGGGACCTTGCTTCTCTGCAGGATTTTAAACCATGACAGCATCATGTGTTACTAATGTAATCTTTGTGACTGTGGTCCCAGCTCTCTTCAGGTCATTGACCAGGTCCTCCTGTGTAGTTCTGAGCTTTCGCAGAATCATCCTTAACCCACAAAGTGAGATCTTGCATGGAATCCCAGACTGAGGGAGATGACAGTCATCTTGTGTTTCTTCCACTTTCTAATAAATAATCATAACAGTTGTTGTCTTCTACCAAGCTGCTTACCTGTTGTCCTGTAGTCCATCCCAGCCTTGTGCAGGTCTACAGTTTTGTCCCCTGGTGTCCTTAGACAGCTCTTTGTTCTTGGCTATGGTGGACAGGTTGGAGTGTGATTGATTGAGTGTGTGAACAGGTGTCTTTTATACAGGTAACAAGTTCAAACAGGTGCAATTAATACAGGTAAAGAGTGCCAGAATAAGAGGGCTTCCTTAAAGACAAATTAACAGGTCTGTGAGAGCCAGAATTCTTGCTGGTTGGTAGGTGTTCAAATACTTATTTGCAAGAGTAACATACAAATAAATTATTAAAAAATCATACATTGTGATTTCTGGATTTTTTTTTTTTTTTAGATTATGTCTCTCACAGTGGACATGTACCTAAAATGAAAATTTCAGAGACCTCCATGATTTCTAAGAGAACTTGCAAAATCACAGGGTGTTCAAATACTTATTTTCCTCACTGTATATATATATATATATATATATATATATATATATATAAATATATATATATATAATATATATATATATATATATATATAATATAACTAAATAAAGACTAGGCAAGGGTGTAGTCAAACTGGCCCTTCTCTAGGCCATCCAAGCCATCAGCCCAAGTAGACGTGGGCATGCTTCGGTATGGATCCAGCAGGATGCGGAAACAGCGCACAATCAGGACGAGGAGGAGACAAAGAGGAGACGACCAAGGCAAAGTGGTTTTCTGCTCCAACGACATGGCAGCGATGGCCGAATCTGACGCAGATGAGGAGGCGGACGAGGAAGAGGAGGCAGAGGAGGGCGACAAAGTGACCCCCAGCAGAGTGCAGCAGAGAGGAGAGAGCAGAGGTAAAGGGCTCTCCCTCCATCATCTGAGAAGAGAAGTGTGTGGCGGTGGTGGGACAGTAGCACTGCAGCTCCCCAAGAGGGCGCTGTGGCATCCTCTTCTCACCAGCTTGGCCACGCCGCTTCAGATCGATCGCAATATCTGAGGAAAGAGAAGGAAAAACCAATCGTAATGCAGTTGCATGGGATCAAAGACTATTTTTGGTGCCATCTGATCTTTTTGCAGAATTGACATTTGAATCACAGCAGATTAACTTAGTGTAATCAAATGGATTAATGGGATATTACCCATCAGATGATAAAGGTAAACCCGCATCATTCTAAAGTCAGTTTTAAGCAGAAACGAGGCGAAATTCCGTGACGCTTTGAAATGTTCCAAGACGCAGTGAACACATCAGCGAGCAACTTGTTTAGCCATGGTGCTCTGATCGCTTCTGCCACCTTTTATGATGAAATAATGCTGAATTTATGTGGAAATGATTGTTGTACTAAAGCTTCAGATATGTGTTGCTGAGACAGATGACTGGTGTGCAGTTTGAAGCAGAAACGAGGTGTTAATCTGTGAACCGCGTCATCGGGGGACCGATTTTTAGGAGGGGACCTTTCGGTACTCTTTCACTGACGCTGTGCCCCTCCTCCTCTCCACCCCTCCTCGTCCGGTCTCTCTCTCTCTCTCTCTCTCTCTCTCTGTGTGTCTCTCTCCCTCCCTTGCTTGATCACAATCTCTGCTGTTTTTTCAAACTGAGCTTTTTGGAAACACGAAGCCTTTTCAACGGTAAAATAAACTGTAAATTTCTGAATATCATCACATACGGACACAGAAGGACCTCTGGATTATTTAATGTAGAATTTTCATGGCTTTTTTTTTCCTTCAGTTCAGAGCGGAGCAGAGACACTGTTTTCAGCTGCTGCCCTTCACAGCTCTGGCCACGATCTCTGCTGTTTGCGATTTGATATGAAGAAAATGAGAAATATATTTATTACTTTAATTATTGGTTTAATATTGCAAAACTATGACTCTATAAGCTTGAAATACAATTGAACTGGTACATTTTCAGCAACATTTCAGTTCATTTTTCAGAAATTCTGTGCTGGATGGGACAGCCAATTTCAACCCGAGAGTCGGCTGGAAATTAGCAGTACCGGGCGGGCGGCCCGGCGCCACCCACTGTGGCTGTTAACTATGATAAGGTAACTGCATTACTTCAAAACCCAAAAGTCTCAACTTTAAGTGTTCATCATTTCAAGATTACGAGGTCTATTAGAAAAGTATCCGACCTTATTATTTTTTTAAAAAACCATATGGATTTGAATCACGTGTGATTGCGTCAGACAAGCTTGAACCCTCGTGCGCATGCGAGAGTTTTTTCATGCCTGTCGGTTGCGTCATTCGCCTGTGAGCAGGCTTTGTTGTGAGCACTGGTCCACCCTCTCGGCGGATTTTTATTGCGAATAAATGTCTGAACGATTTGGAGCTTTGCTGCATCAATTTTTTTCCAGAACTGTGAGAGCCTCCAGGTGGACACCGTTCAAAAAATTAATATGGCTTTCAGGGACGATTTTATGGGGATTAATAGATTAAGGAGTGTTACTGCCGCTTTAAGGACGGCCCACAACTCCTGAGAGCGCGGCGTGCTCCCAGCCCCCATCGACAGGCTGACACCCCGCTGAAACAACCAGATCATTTCCAACAGGAAGGCTTTGTTGATCCGGGACCTTGTCTGACTTTTACAATAAGGCAGAAGATGTGGACATCAGCACTTTTTCAGCACATTCCACTGTTACAGGAGTTTTTTTCACGGAAAGAAAAGCGGAGGGACGCGCCACGGAGCCGTTCATTATGCGGGACAAAACCACCTCGGTGTTGGTCTCACAGGACGGCTTTCAGGTGAATTTCAGATGGATTCCGGTTGCTTTCCAGTTGTGTGAATATCCGATTGTGATTGTGCATGAGCTGGACATGCCAGAACATGTCCTGTGAGGCTTCATCACGGTGTTTCTTTGCGCGGAGCGGCTGCACCGCAACGCGCGGTGGAGCCGCTTCTCTTTCCATGACAAAAACTCCTGTAACAGTGAAATGTGCCATTCATTTTTAAACTGGACGCTGTCTTGATCCAGTATGTCATCTGCCTAGCACAGGAATTGTGAAAAGACGTGGACATCAGCACTTTTTCGGCACATTAAGACAGACGTGCGGAGGAGTTCCGCGTGTCGCGGTGCAGAGCTCGGCGCAAGAAACACCGTGATGAAGCCTCACAGGACATGTTCTGGCATGTCCAGCTCATGCACAATCACAATCGGATATTCACACGACTGGAAAGCAACCGGAATCTGTCTGAAATTCACCTGAAAGCCGTCCTGTGAGACCAACACCGAGGTGGTTTGTCCCGCATAATGAACGGCTCCGTGGCGTGTCCCTCCGCTTTCTTTCCATGAAAAAAACTCCTGTAACGGTGGAATGTTCCGAAAAAGTGCTGATGTCCACATCTTCTGCCTTTTTGTGAAAGTCAGACGAGGTCCCGGATCAACAAAGCCTTCACGTTGGAAATGATCTGGTTGTTCCAGCGGGGTTGGAGCCTGTCGATGGGGGCTGGGAGCGCGCCGTGCTCTCAGGAGTTGTGGGCAGTCCTCTTAAAGCGGCAGTAACACTCCTTAATCTGTGTAATCCCCCTAAAATCGTCCCTGAAAGCCATATTAATTTTTCAAACGGTGTCCACCTGGAGGTCTCTCACAGTTTCTGGAAAAAATTTGATGCAGCAAAGCTCCAAATCGTTCAGACATTTATTCGCAATAAAAAATAGATGAAAGGGGTGGACCACACCTCACTCAAAGCCTGCTCACAGGCAAATGACGCAACCGACAGGCATGAAAAAACTCACGCATGCGCACGAGGGTTCAAGCTTGTCTGACGCAATCACACGTGATTCAAATCCATATGTTTTTTTTAAAAATAATAAGGTCGGATACTTTTCTAACAGACCTCGTATATGAGGAAAAAATGAGAAGCATACCTGACTTATTCTTGTCTCATGCAACATAACCATGAATTTTGGCAATCAGTGTTGATTTTCCCACACCATTTGATTTGGTTAACTGGGCTGCTCTCTGAGACATCTTGAAAATTTGCTGGATCCTGAATAAGTTGCTAGACATCACAGGTAGCCTACATGCAGGTACTGTAAGTCCTGTTGGGAGCTTGTACAGAATATTGAAGATCTTCTCAGTGAATTGGGTGTTCATCAGGGTTATGTTCTGGCTCCCACTCTGTTCAGTGCTTGAAAGTTGTGTGAGACCAGCAGGTTAGGTGCATTTGATGGTGAAGAAAGCTTTAGTGACATTGAGTTTGCAGATGAGGCTGTGATCTTTGCAGAATCAATGGATGCCCTGATTTCAGCACTTGAAAAACTGAGTGAAGAATGGGAATGTCTTGGTTTCTTTTTTTTAATTCTTTATTTTCAATTTTTGCAGAAAATAAACATTTTCCAAGTAACATGTAAACACAGGGGGTGTGCCGATGATGTAAATACAAGATTACCATAAATACAAAAATGAAATACAATCTCTGAGAAGTTAATAAAATCTGGTCTAGTGGTTATAATAAACTCAATCCACTGCTTCCATCGGTCTTCAAACTTGTCTCGTTGTAATCTAATATTGAATGTTATTCTCTCTAGTTTGAAAATGTCATATATGATATCAAACCATTCATTTATTGATGGTATTGTGGGTTT
Organism: Thalassophryne amazonica; assembly: GCF_902500255.1. Lineage (NCBI taxonomy): Eukaryota > Metazoa > Chordata > Actinopteri > Batrachoidiformes > Batrachoididae > Thalassophryne > Thalassophryne amazonica. The sequence continues at coordinate 64,074,294 of NC_047119.1, forward strand.
TAACCACTTTCTAGTAATTGCTTTCCTAGCAGCTGCACTTAAAATTTGGAATAAGTATTTACTTTTATATGATATATTGTCATCTAGCAAGGAACCTAGGTACAGTGATGTAAATTGGAACAGTATGTCCATGTGAAACACTTTTTCAAATATTTTATGAACATCAGTCCCAAAATGGAACAATCAGAGGACATGTCCAGAAGATGTGGCAATGGTTTGTTTCCTGTTCTCCGCATTGCCTCCAAGAGGTTGCTGATTTGGTGAAGTGTTTTCCTTGTGCCGGTGTTTTGAAAAACCTAACCAAGTTTTTCCAACAAAACTCTCTCCAGATGTTGAGTTGGTAGTTTTCCATTGTACCTCACAGATTGTTGTCCATTCCTCATCAGAGATACGTAAATTCCCCTCTTTTTCCCATTTTTGTTTCACATGACACTTAAGTCCTTTTGATTGACATAGTCCTTTGTAGAGCCTTGAAATTGTCTTATGGTCATTATGTGAAGTGTAGGCATCAACAAACACTTTGATTAAAATATTATTTTGGAGTTTTTCTTTAGTATTCTTTAACATTTTTTCAATATAGTTTCAAATTTGGAGAAATCTAAAAAATCACTATTGTTTAAACCATAAATCGTTTTCAATGTGTGGAAATTGTTCACTTTCCCTTGATTTAACAAGGTACAATAAGCAGTTAACCTTGTGAGGTCCATTCTTTAAATCTTGCATCTAACCTGCTGGGTGCAAAATCTTTATCATATCCACACCATTTCAATATCCCGCCACATCATTTAAATTATTGTATTGTACTGTCTTATTCCATAATTTAATAGATAAAGTAATAAAACAGTCTAATCTGTCCAATCTAATTTTTTTTCCTATTAGCTCTTGAATTGGATATCCGTTTGTTGATGCCTCTTCAATTTCTTACCATTTAGCAAAGTAGTCAGGATTACTAAGCACACAGTGGTCTCAGTTGTGCAGCCACATACAGGAAATGTCTTGGTTTCTGATGGTCCTGCATCAAGACTAAGATCCAGCCTCTCAGTGACTTCCTGGACACAGCCATGAGAAGTGTATGTGGTGAAGTGTTGAACTTGTTAGAGACATTAATTTTTCTTGGCATTGGCATTTATGTCTCTAGGTCCTCAGCCTCTGACATAGAAAAATGACTGGAAAGAGTAATGAGGTCCCTGCACAGACATCTTTGTAGATGCCATAGCCTTTGCAGGAAAATGAGGTCTAAGTCTTTAGCGACCTGGTTCTTCCTTTCTTATTTAGTTGGCAGGCATGGATGGTACTCAGTGACCTAATGTGATAACTGTTTTTGGTACTATACCCCTTCAGAGGGGCCTTGGGTAACATTGGAATGAGTTTCATAGTGAGGGAATGTCAGCTTACAACATTTTGGCCATGTAGCAGGCTTCTCTGGATGTTATCCAACATGTAAGTGCTTCAGTTTTGAGGAACTCAGGAAATGGAAAAGGCCACAAGGAGGCCCATATCTCACGTGGCTGTGAGAAACAGACAGCTGCTTTCAAAGGTAGGGATTGACCAGTTGTCTGCCCTGGGTTGTTTCCACCCAGGACAGTGTGGTATTCCTAGAACAAAATCTCTTCTGTCAGACAGTACACATTTGTTTTTTCAGATTTCAGACAGAAAAAAAATAAAAGCACTGCCTGGTCCTGTGATCTAAAGTTAATTTTTTAAAAAAGCCCCACGTTCCCACAGTGCTGATGTGGTCTGCTCAGTAAGATGTTACTAAATAGTTACATATGCTGTTGCAAGCTGAGCTGTTGGAGAAGTTTGTGAATGTTTGGAACTCTGATCAGTGGACCTTCTGTTCAGTGGGCTTCCTGTCAAACAAAAAACTGAAATATTTTCTTTTCAAATAAATCAGCCATTTTCAGTAATTTATCACTCTAATCACATACTATAGTGTTGAATTTTAGCTTGAATTCCAGGAATTTATTAAAAATATCACATTAACTGCTTAGGAAATTATGGCCATTTTAATACATTTTCCGAGTCACATATAATTGGACAAAGTAAATGTAAGGAATATTTTTAATCTGCATGTCCTTGTTATCGATTTCTTGATGATATATTGTTCTTTTATGCTTTTAAATCAGACTTCCAGGCATAATTCTGCCAAGTTCCAGGAGCAAAAGTGCCATTTCTATGAAAACACACCATTTGTATGAGGGATATTTTTAGCTGGGAGAAGGTGGGACTTCCTATCAAATCATTATTCTTGGAAATTCCAACAGTGAATTATTTGTTTTGTACTAAATTGGATTAAATCTCTCTACAAGATAGGAACTACTTTCTTTCATTTGGTAATTATGAGTGAGCGAACAAAGGTTCAAGGTGGGGTTCCTCAAGGGTCCATGTCTCAGACCATTTGTACAACCCCATTTCCAATGAAGTTGGAACGTTTGTGTAAAATGTAATAAAACAGAATACAATGATTTGCAAATCCTCTTCAACCTATATTCAATTGAATACACCACAAAGACAAGATATTTAATGTTCAAACTGATAAACTTTATTGTTTTTGTGCAAATATTGCTCATTTTGAAATGGATGCCTGCAACACGTTTCAAAAAAGTTGGGACAGGGCAACAAAAGAGTGGGAAAGTTTGATGAATGCTCAAAGAACACCTAACTGGAACAGGTAAACAGGTGAGTGTCATGACTGGGTATAAAAGAAGCATCCTCAAGAGGCTCAGCCATTCACAAGCAAACATGGGGCGAGGATCACCACTTTGTGAACAACTGCGTGAAAAAAATAGTCCAACAGTTTTATGAACAATGTTTCTCAACGTTCAAACTGCAACAAATTTAGGGATTCCATCATCTACAGTCCATAATATAATCAGAAGATTCAGAGAATCTGGAGAACTTTCTACACGGTAAGCGGCAAGGCTGAAAATCAACACGAATGCCCGTGACCTTCGATCCCTCAGGCGGCACTGCATTAAAAACCGACATCATTGTGTAAAAGATCTTACCGCGTGGTCTCAGGAACACTTCAGAAAATCATTGTCAGTTAACACAGTTTGTCGCTACATCTACAAGTGCAAGTTAAAACTTGACCATGCACAAACAAAAGCCATACATCAACAACATCCCGAAATGCCGCCGCCTTCTCTGGGCCCGAGCTCATTTGAAATGGACAGACGCAAAGTGGAAAAGTGTGCTGTGGTCCGATGAGTCCAGATTTCAATTGTTTTTGGAAATTATTTCAGCAAGACAATGCCAAGCCACATTCTGCACGTGTTACAACAGCGTGGCTTTGTAGTAAAAAAGTGCGGGTACTAGACTGGCCTGCCTGCAGTCCAGACCTGTTGCCCATTGAAAATGTGTGGCGCATTATAAAGCGCAAAATACGACAACGGAGACCCGGACTGTTGAACACTGAAGTTGTACATCAAGCAAGAATGGGAAAGAATTCCACCGACAACAATTAGTGTCATCAGTTCCCAAACGCTTATTGAGTGTTGTTGAAGGAAAGGTGGTGTAACACAGTGGTAAACATACCACTGTCCCAGCTTTTTTGAAACGTGCTGCAGGCATCCATTTCAAAATGAGCAAATACTTGCACTAAAACAATACAGTTGATCAGTTTTAACATTAAAGATCTTGTCTTTGTGGTGTATCCGATGGAATATAGGTTGAAGAGGATTTGCAAATCATTATATTCAGTTTTTATTTACATTTAACACAACATCCAGCTTCATTGGAACTGGGGTTGTCGGTGGTGTCACATCTACAGGTTGTTACTGTGTCACATGCTGTTACAGAGTGTTACTGTGTGTGTCACATGCTGTTACATCTGTGTGTGACGTGCTGGAGTCACAGTGTGTTACAGGCTGCTGAAGTCTCCTGTATCAGTGTCTCACATATGGAATAATGTCATTTTCATACGGTTCAGTCCAAAAATGTCACCTTCCTTTCAGCTGGTTGAGCAGAAGGAACGTAAGAAAGGATGTCTGCAGGAATCCGACAAAGACGCCGCGACCGACCGCGTTCACAGACGTCTGATCCGTAACACGTGACCAACGTGAATCCGTGCACGAATGGAAGCTTTTGCACACACACACACACAAAACAAACAAAAACCGCTCACTCAACAAGTGCGAAAACAAAAACCCGCACCGAGGACAAACTGACGCAGAGTCACCCACGCACACGCACGCACCTGCACGCTGGCGTGGATCAGTACCTGAGTCTGTCGGCGAGGACGTCGGATTCCATTTCCAGAGTCAGAAAAGGAACCGGAGGGTCGAGCCATTCTACCTTCACCTCTGCACGTCCTGCCGGTGCGACCAGAACGACGGAATGTGACGAGGAGAGAAACGTGCACGAGAAAATCACGCAGCCGCCGTGAGAGGAGGCGGATCCGCCCAGTGCGCATCAGCAGCACCCACGAGCACCGCGTCCGCACAGGAGCGGCAGCATCCACCATCAGATGGTAAGATGTCACCATCACGCAGAAGATTTACAGACATCTGAACCTCGACCTTATAGTCAGGAGGGACCAGGGGCGGATCTAGAGTCAGGTGTCCGGGGGGGGGGGGGGGGGGGGTGCTTGTTCCACTGAGCTGTCAAACACCAGGATTCTCACCAGAAAATGTTAGTGTGTGTGTGTGTGTGTGTGTGTGTGTGTGTGTGTGTGTGTGTGTGTGTGTGTGTGTGTGTGTGAGGGGAGGGGGGTATTCTAAAATATGAAATAGATGAACTGGAGCGAAACAGGGACTGATAAATCACGTAACGAAATGGAGCAGTTTGAACCAGACTGACTCCAAATAATTACTTTTTGTTTAGCTTTTGTTTTTTGTGAGATGCACTCAATACATGTATTGGGGCAGGTGCGCCATCTGGTGTTCAAGAGATGAAACTTCAGTTAATGGGTCAGTCTACTCCATTTCGCTACGTTTAATCCCTGTTTCGTTATTGTGAGTCCCATTTCGCTTAAAAATAATTAATAAAAGTAATTAATTGAACCATATTTTATCATATTTGGAGTCAGTCTGGGTCAGTCTGATCCATTTTGTTACGTTTTACCCCATTTTGTTATTATCAGTCCCCATTTTGCTTAAAAATATTTAAATAAAAGTAATTAAACTTGTAATGCCAACAAAAAGCACAACCTGTTATTTGATCCTACACCAACAAAACTGTTTAAGGACCTGTGGCTCACTCTTGGGCCGACTGTGCTGGAAATGATTAATCTTTCTTTAACTTCTGGATCTGTTCCTAAATGTTTCAAATCTGCAGTGATTAAACCATTACTTAAGAAACCTAATCTTGACGCTAATGTATTGAAAAACTATCGGCCGATATCAAATCTATCATGTTTCTCTAAAATTCTGGAAAAAGTGGTGTCACAGCAGCTCGTAGACTATCTTACTGAGAATAATCTCTTTGAGCCACTGCAGTCTGCTTTTAGAAAATATCAGTCCACAAAGACAGCTCTCTAAACTCTCACTAAAGTGGCGAATGATCTTCTGCTTACAATGGATTCAGACACCACTACGGTTCTGGTGCTGTTAGATCTCAGTGCTGCATTTGATACAATGGATCATCATATTCTACTTGATAGGCTGGAAAATTATTTTGGGATTACTGGGAGTGCCCTTGCATGGCTGACATCATACTTGACCAGTCGTTCTCACTGTGTTTTGTACAGTAACACTACCTCTAACCTTAGTGACATGAAATTTGGGGTTCCACAGGGGTCTGTCTTAGGCCCCCTGCTTTTCTCCCTTTATATAGCACCCCTTGGGCACATATTGTGGCATTTTGGGATTACCTTTTACTGCTATGCAGATGATACTCAGTTATACAACCCCTGGCAAAAATTATGGAATCACCGGCCTCGGAGGATGTTCATTCAGTTGTTTAATTTTGTAGAAAAAAAGCAGATCACAGACATGACACAAAACTAAAGTCATTTCAAATGGCAACTTTCTGGCTTTAAGAAACACTATAATAAATCAGGAAAAAAAATTGTGGCAGTCAGTAACGGTTACTTTTTAGACCAAGCAGAGGGAAAAAAATATGGAATCACTCAATTCTGAGGAAAAAATTATGGAATCATGAAAAACAAAAGAACACTCCAACACATCACTAGTATTTTGTTGCACCACCTCAGGCTTTTATAACAGCTTGCAGTCTCAGAGGCATGTAATTAACGAGTGACAAACAGTACTCTTCATCAATCTGGCTCCAACTTTCTCTGATTGCTGTTGCCAGATCAGCTTTGCAGGTTGGAGCCTTGTCATGGACCATTTTCTTCAACTTCCACCAAAGATTTTCAATTGGATTAAGATCCGGACTATTTGCAGGCCATGACATTGACCCTATATGTCTTTTTGCAAGGAATGTTTTAAACGGACTGCATTTATATAGCGCTTTTCCATCTGTATGAGACACTCAAAGCGCTTTACAAATAATGCCTCACATTTACCCTGATGTGGGGGTACTGCCATACAAGGCGCTCACTACACACCGGGAGCAACAGGGGATTAAAGACCTTGCCCAAGGGTCCTTAGTGATTTTCCAGTCAGGCTGGGATTTGAACTGAGGATCTTCTGGTCTCAAACCCAACGCCTTAACCACTAGACCAGTTTTCACAGTTTTTGCTCTATGGCAAGATGCATTATCATCTTGAAAAATGATTTCATCATCCCCAAACATCCTTTCAATTGATGGGATAAGAAAAGTGTCCAAAATATCAACGTAAACTTGTGCATTTATTGATGATGTAATGACAGCCATCTCCCCAGTGCCTTTACCTGACATGCAGCCCCATATCATCAGTGACTGTGGAAATTTACATGTTCTCTTCAGGCAGTCATCTTTATACATCTCACTGGAACAGCACCAAACAAAATGTTCCAGCATCATCACCTTTCCCAATACAGATTCGAGATTCATCACTGAATATGACTTTCATCCAGTCATCCACAGTCCACGATTGCTTTTCCTTAGCCCATTGTAACCTTGTTTTTTTCTGTTTAGGTGTTAATGACTTTCGTTTAGCTTTTCTGTATGTAAATCCCATTTTCTTTAGGCGGTTTCTTACAGTTCGGTCACAGACGTTGACTCCAGTTTCCTCCAGTTTCCTCCCATTCGTTCCTCATTTGTTTTGTTGTGCATTTTCGATTTTTGAGACATATTCCTTTAAGTTTTCTGTCTTGACGCTTTGATGTCTTCCTTGGTCTACCAGTATGTTTGCCTTTAACAACCTTCCCATGTTGTTTGTATTTGGTCCAGAGTTTAGACACAGCTGACTGTGAACAACCAACATCTTTTGCAACATTGCGTGATGATTTACCCTCTTTTAAGAGTTTGATAATCCTCTCCTTTGTTTCAATTGACATCTCTCGTGTTGGAGCCATGATTCATGTCAGTCCACTTGGTGCAACAGCTCTCCAAGGTGTGATCACTCCTTTTTAGATGCAGACTAACGAGCAGATCTGATTTGATGCAGGTATTAGTTTTGGGGATGAAAATTTACAGGGTGATTCCATAATTTATTCCTCAGAATTGTGTGATTCCATATTTTTTCCCCTCTGCTTAGTCTAAAAAAGTAACCATTACTGACTGCCACAATTTTTTTTCCTGATTTCTTATAGTGTTTCTTAAAGCCAGATAGTTGCCATTTGAAATTACTGTAGTTTTGTGTCATGTCTGTGATCTGCCTTTTTTCTACAAAATTAAACAACTGAATGAACATCCTCCGAGGCCGGTGATTCCATAATTTTTGCCAGGGGGTGTAATTCAATGTAATAGTCCAAGGACAAGAAGTCCATAATGTTATAGCAGACAATACGAGGTCTATTAGAAAAGTATCCGACCTTATTATTTTTTTCAAAAACCATATGGATTTGAATCACGTGTGATTACATCAGACATGCTTGAACCCTCGTGGGCATGCGAGAGTTTTTTCACGCCTGTCGGTTACGTCATTGGCCTGTGGGCAGTCTTTGAGTGAGGAGTCGTCCACCCTCTCATTTTTTTTTCATTGTTTAGGAATGGCTCAGAGACTGCTGCTTTGTTTGATAAAATTTTTTTCAAAACTGTAAGGCACAACTGAGTGGACACCATTCGATAAATTCAGCTGGTTTCGTTGAAAATTTTAACGGCTGATGAGAGATTTTGGTCTGGTAGTGTCGCTTTAAGGACGGCCCACGGCGCCTGACGGCGATGTGCGCTTCGAGGCGGCAGCGTCTCGCCGTTTCAAGATGAAAACTTCCATATTTCAGGCTCTGTTCACCCAGTAAGTCATCAGAGAACAGAGAACTTTCAGAAGAAGTCGGCATGAGGAGTGTATTCGGACATTCCACTGTTAAAGGTCATTTTGTAATGAAAGAACGTGCGGGCAGAGTTGCATGTCGGGCCGGACCCGACCGCGGGGGGTCGTGACAGGAAAAACACCTCCATTGGAAACATTAACGGGCAAGTTGGAACATGTCCAACTGTTAAACAATTTCTCAGTTACTCACTTGTTGAAAGCCATCAAAAGCCGCCTGAATTTTACAAATGGTTTTCAACACGGAGGTGTTTTTCCTGTCGCGGCGCACACAGATTCACCGAGTCGTCACGGAAATGACTCGGGCGAATTTGTGCGCACGTCTTTCATTACAAAATGACCTTTAACAGTGGAATGTCCGCATAAAGTCCTCATGCCGGCCTCTTCTGAATCTTTTCTGTTCTCTCACGACATCCTGGGTGAATTAAGCCTTAAATTAGGATGTTTTCAGCTCGAAACAGCCAGACGACGTTGCCTGGGAGCGCTGCGTGACGTCCCGCTGCGTGGGAAGTCCTTACAGCGACAGAAACACCCCATAATCTCTCATCAGCCGTTAAACGTTTAACCGAAAACCAGCTGAATTTCTCGAAGTGTCCACTCGGATATTCCTCACAGGTCCTGAAAAAAGTTTGATAAAGCAACGCGCGCCGTCTGGAGCAGCGTGTGAAACAAAGGAATTCAGCCTAGAGGGCGGGACCAGTGCTCACTCAAAGCCTGCCCACAGGGAAATGACGTCACCAACACGCGTGAAAAAAACTCACGCATGCGCACGAGGGTTCAAGCATGATTGGTGTAATCGCATGTCATTCAAATCCATATAGTTTTTTTTTTTTTTAATAAAACTGCCGGTTAGTTTTATAAGATACCTCGTATAAACCCAGAAAGATATGCTGGGATACTGGAATATATAAAAATACTCCATACAATGAGACATTTGGTCAACTGGAATTGATAAGTGCCCAATTCTTATATTGTTTGTCTGTTATCACCAACATATCACTATTAGCATTACTTTTGCAAATATGACTAACTTTAATTTACTGAATAAACAATGCAGAAAAAACACTTTGTTATAAATGGTGTCATTATGTAGTTTGTCCAGCAGACATGTTTTCAATGCTGTCAAGCATGGCTGGGACCCCCGTGTGACAGAGGCAAAGCTGAATGAACATCCTCCGAGGCCGGTGATTCCATAATTATTGCCAGGGGTTGTACATGCCGATACTGCTGGTAATCTCGTTCACGTAAAATCCTTAGAAGATTGCCTTGCAGCAGTGAGAAGTTGGATGTCTAGAAACTTCCTACTTTTAAACTCTGATAAGACTGAAATGATGGTTCTTGGTCCAGTGAGACATCGGCATCAATTTGACCAGTTAACGCTCAGCCTCGGCTCGTGTGTCATACATCATACTGACAAAGTGAGGAACCTTGGGGTAATTTTTGATCCTTCGTTGTCCTTTGGCCTCCACATTAGAAATATTACTAGGACTGCTTTCTTCCACCTGCGAAATATAGCGAAGATTCGTCCCGTCCTGTCTATGGCTGATGCTGAGACCCTGATCCATGCATTTATCTCTTCTAGATTGGACTACTGCAATGTTTTATTTTCTGGTTTACCACAGTCTAGCATTAGGGGTCTCCAAGTGGTTCAAAATGCTGCAGCCAGACTTTTGACACGAAGCAGAAAGTTCGACCACATTACACCCATTTTGGCATCCCTTCACTGGCTTCCTGTCCCAGTGAGATCAGATTTTAAGGTTCTGCTACTAACCTATAAAATTATTCATAGACTGGCACCTCCCTACCTAGCTGACCTAATTAAACCTTACGTACCGGCCTGGGCTTTACATTCTCAGGGTCCAGGACTACTTTGTGTCCCTAAGGTGAATAAGAAGTCTGCGGGTCACAGAGCTTTCTCTTATCGTGCCCCTGTTCTGTGGAATGATCTCCCTCCATAAATAAAACAGTCAGATTCTGTGGAGACTTTCAAGTCCAGACTTAACACGCACTTATTTTCCCTTTCATATGGCTAGCATACTGGTACAGTTTTGTTTTATGCTTTTTACTCTTTTAATTCATTTATTAGTAATTGGAGCGGGCTGCAGCCTCAACTTTACCTAAATTCTGGGTCTTTTAGTGATGTTTAGGGCTAGTGGCCGGCGAACACCTTAGTAGTTCTCTGTTTTTCTTGTTGATTAATGCTGGCAAATTATACAGTATTTTTTTTTCTGATGCCTGATTCTGTTTTTTCTCTGTTTAAGGTGCAGCTCCATCCAGAGATGGGAGTTGCATTCATGTTGGCGACCCTCCTGTCCTGTGCACCAATAGCATTTCTTGTATATTCGTCCATGAATTGTTCTGTGAATTATTTCTGTAATTTATGTTTGTAGCATGGCCCAAGCAGAGGGTCACCCCTTTGAGTCTGGTCTGCTTGAGGTTTCTTCCTCAGAGGGAGTTTTTCCTTACCACTGTTGCTCTGGGGGTTGGTAAGGTTAGACCTTACCTGTGTGAAGCGCTTTGAAGCAACTCTGTTGTGATTTGGCGCTACATAAATGAAAATAAATTGAAATTGAAATTAAGTGAATCATATTTAATCACATTTGTAGTCAGTCTGGGTCAGTCTGCTCCATTTTGTTACTTTTTATCCCCATTTCGTGATTATTAGGCTCCATGTCCTCCATTTTGTATTTTAGTAAAGCCGCAGTGGGGCAAGGCAACTGTAAAGCTTGATTTATGCTCCTCCGTCTCCACAGTAGGGTTGCCACCCGTCCCTTAAAATACAGAATTGTCCTATTTGACAATTAATTGTTGCAGCCCGTATTGAATCAATATGGGATGTAAACTGTTCCGTATTTTTATAAATGTCCCACACACACTCATCAAAGCTGAATAATGAACAAAATAAAACTGAGGAAATATTAAGGGCTGCCAATGTCATCTCGCGCCGGGTCCTAGCTACATGGCCCGACGCGAGGTACAAGCATGTGCCAACCTTTCTGGTCCTGTCATGGGTTGCCTGGTTGCCTGCATGTCTACACCTGAAACTCCACCACATCCAAAGAAGCAAAAATGTCTGCAAATGTACAGACTGGAAGAATCGAACCTCTGCTTGACAACATTAGTGGCAATGGGTACAAGGCAAACAAGTATTTTTATTTTTATTTCCTTTTAAAGTAAAAATGTCCTCACTTTAAAGATTAAGATTATTAGTCTGTTTTCCTTAATATTTTTATGTTTATTATTGCACACTTCAGTGACTACACAGTTTATCATTAACAGTTTTGTGTTAATAAATCACTTAAAGCTTTAAGTATGACTAAATGCTTTTTTCAGAATTAAATATACCACTCCTTGGGTGGTGATAGTGGCCCTGAGGTGCCGTGGTGGACATCCTTTATTTTCATTTATGAAAGGTTGCAACCCTACTCCACACAGCCACACATTGTTATGTGTAGATCCAGGAAGTAAATCAATTTGAACCCCCAAAAGCAGGCAGCCAGGACTCAGATGACAGGATACAAAAACTAAGGTGTTTTAATACTCCAACGTGACACAAAATACAACATACTGTGAGGGAGCCTGGAGTACTGACTAACAAAAAATACAGGAACCACACGGAGAAAGAAGACACCAAAAAATACTTACAGCTAGGGATCAAAAGGGAAATGACAAACTCTCATAACTGACAACCCTAACCAAATAATCAACCCACATCTGAACAGGAAACAAGGACTGGCTTAAAATGACTAAACTGATGAACGACAGGTGTGAGAAACAAGAAGGCGGGAACAGAATGCACATGAGAAGAAAAAAAAACAGAACACACTGAGATATGATAACTAAACAGACCACAATCGCAAATGGAAAATAAAGCTGACAAGTGGTGAGTATGAAGAATAATTAACAATAAACACAACCACAGGCAAGGAGATATAACAAACAGAAATAAAAGAAAAAAGATGGATTAGCCATTGAGAGTAGTGGGGTTTTTCCCAGTGGGCCAATCATTAAATGGGCAGGTTGCTGCCTGCTTTTTTTTTTCATGATAAATCTCTTGGCCTGTAAGATTTTTTTCCCGTAGGATACTTCTGGTATTATGTACATTTGTTAGCCAATCAAAAAGTCAGAACTCATTAATGAATAAAGGCTGGAAAGTGCGTGGCTGTACATGTGATGAAAGATGCCCAAACCTGCATCTCTATAAAGTCTGAACCGCCTAACTTGAGTTTGGGTGTTTATTAAATCGCTCTCGAGTCTTAAATCCTTTCTCCAGCATCCTTCTTAAGACCAAGTGAGCAACATACTGTGTAGTCATCACTTATTTTATTCAAGGCTCCAGAATATGAAAGGATTATTTAGTAAGCGTGAGGTCTGTAATGGGAAAATATCAGGCTGAAGTTTTGACAGTGCGGACCGCACGTAGCATCGCCACTCTTAGCTCCATAGTGTAGTAGATCGGCGAAAGATACAGATCAAATCTCAGCTGTACCTTCTGGCAATTTGTAGCTAATCATTCAGGTTTTCTTTTTAAGAAAATCCTCCTCTATACTGTATAATAGCTGTATAACTGGTGATACAAAATGCAAAGCTTGCACTGTGCACAATTTCTCAAATCACAACCACATAAGCCTATAACTTCTTCTGGGTTGTCTAGGTGTCTTGGTGGCTTTCCTCACTCTTCTTCTTGCACAGTCACTCAGTTTTTGAGAACTATTTACTCCACACAGATTTACCACAGAGTGCCATACTATCTGTATTTCTTCATAACTGATGTAAATAAAGTCCAAGACATATTCAGTGGCAGCTTCACCATCAGAGAGCCTCGTCCACAACCACCACAAAAGACACCAAGCTGTCATTAATGTTAAAGGTATGTAAACTTTTGGGTCATTTGGGTAGTAGAGAAGTAGTCTGACTTCTGTCTTGACTCTCTACAAGAGTCAAGACAGAAGTCAGACTACCAGAGCAAGAATTGTAGCTGAGGAAGCTTCTGTGATTTGAAGTGAAACATCCTCACGTCAAGCAACCCAGTCCAGTCGAAGATTCAAGCTTCTCTACTATGGAAACCACCTGGACAACTGAGAGCCTACACAGAGTCATTTGTGTAGATTGTGTTTTCATTATGATTTAAAAAGACTGAACACATTTGTTTGACAATAAAATGGCTTCACCCAACCACTAACCATGAGTGAAAAAGTTTTTGTGCTATCATTCATATTCTCTGAAAAATGGCCAAAAAAAAAATTGCTAGGGTATGTAAACTTTTGAGCAAAACTGCACACCCAAACAGACACAGCCCAGGAGTGCACACATACCAGACAGAGACCTAGCCCGCATGAACACACACAAGAGGGACACAGAGACACATACCAAAGGCACCCACAAAGATAGAACATCACTCGAGTGACCGAACAGACATGAAACACGACACAAATACTAATAAAAACCCACAATCAGACAGCCCCACAACAGACAGAGCCCTCTGCGTCACTGCGAACTCTCACTGTAGCCTGATGTGCACCTCCCAAAAACTGAAACTACATTGAAATGAGGGAACCCGCACAGGCTGCGATTGGGCACTTGTCAGGTTTTACTCCTTTGTCTTCAGTCATATTTAAACTTTTTGCAGTGCACACACTGATTACATTTCAATCATGAATCAAATAGAAGAACGTTTGGCAGAAGAAGTCCACAAATATGACCAATTTTACAACATGGAGTCGAAAACTACAAAGACGCTCAAATGACCAGCAATTTATGGAGTGAAACTGCACTTAATGTTGGCTTGGAGGTCGCTGAGGGACAAACTGATCCAGAAAAAAATGACCTGCAGTGGCTGCAAGAAAGCAGGGTCAGCTCCCTGCTGGAGGGCCCTGGGTCCAGAGGTTTTAGGTAGCCTGAAATGGCAGATTTTTTTTAACAATTGCACAGAGTTAATCTCAATTAGCAGCACCTTAACATACTAATATAAGTTCAGAGACAAGAAACAAACATTTTATTTAAAGATAAAGGAAAACATATAAAATTATATGACGGGGGGTGGGTGTGTGTGTGTGTGTGTGTGTGACTTGGATGGCCATCCCAAAAGCACACACCTACTAGCAAGATCCAGGGGCATGCCCCCCTGAGAAAATTGTAAAATCCATAGTCTTCTTCCTGCATTCTAAATCTGGGAGGCTAAATACACCCACTGTATGCACCATTTCTATCATCACAGCCCATGGTATGGTGTTTCGTCAGTTACACAATCCACTGTACGAATAGTTTCTCCAATCACATCTCACTGTATAAACGGTTTGTCCAATCACATCCTATTGTTTGAACATTTTCTCCAATCTCAGCCCACTGTATGAAACGTTTGTTCAATCACATTCTATTGTTTGAACATTTTCTACAATCACAGCCAACTGTATGAATAATTTCTTAAGTCACAGCCTAGTGTATGCAGAGTTTCTGTAATCACAGCCCATTGTATGGTGTTTCGTCAGTTACACAATCCACTGTATGAATAGTTTCTCTAATCACAGCCCATTGTATGGAGTTTCTCTAGTTACACAGCCCATTGTATGGACCATTTCTCCAATCACAGCCCACTGTATGAATACTTTCTTCAATCATAGTGTTATATGTCGGACGCGGGCGGAGAACCGACCCAGCGTTTGACAGGACCCAGCATAAAAGAAGCAGAGTACAGTTTTCAAAGGAAAACAAGTTTTAATTAACATAGTGTATTAAGTGATAATAACCCAAAAGTCAACGGTCTGGCGAGGTGGAAAAACGGCGCGCTCCCAGCGGCGCAAAAGGACCGGAGCCACAGCAATTCTGGACCCAAGGACCCCGCCGACACCCCCCAGGTGGCCGCGACAAACCGAGTCTGTGAAAGAAGAAACCGTAAGGTGAGTGCAACACTCTCTTCACAGAGAGACAGCTCAAAGGTGCACACAATCAACAAAACACTTCCTGGCCTAAATGTAAAATCAGCTTCTCTCCCCGCAGGCACAGAACAACTCAGTTCAAAACTCCACTGCAGTAGAAGCTGATTTAGACGATTAGCATAGCATAACAGCTCAATATAACAAGGTGTGAGGGACACCAAATTTACTGACTTTACTTCATGAAAGTCACAAAAACAAAATACCTCAGGAAGTGTGCTGAAGAGCGTGAGACCTCACGCAATCCTCTTTCACAGACCGTGGCGTCAAACCTGGAGTGGTCTCTGCGTCCGTAGTGGTGAGATTGTTCTCCCAACGTCGATCTCACACGTCTGGTCACAAAGTCGAGTCTCTGGCAAATACATGCTGTGTATTCCAGGTTTAAATGCAACATGCCCTGATCAAAACAGATGCACCACAGCTGTGAGTCCTGATGAACTGCACGTGATAACAAGCCACAGGTGATCAGGGTGAGGTCCTCAAACTCAGCCCTACATCAGCCACTCAGTCCTGAACGCATACCACCTGGTGGGAGAAACGGAAAACAAAAACAAAGCCAGCCAAACACCCCAGCCCACAACACATAGCCCATTGTGTGAACATTTTCTCCAATCACAGCCCATTGTATGGAGTTTCTCTAGTTACACAGCCCACTGTATGCACCATTTCTCCAATCACAGCCCATTGTATGAATACTTTCTTCAATCACAGTTTCTACAATCACAGCCCATTGTATGAATACTTTCTTCAATCACAGTTTCTACAATCACAGCCCATTGTATGAATACTTTCTTCAATCACAGTTTCTACAATCACAGCCCATTGTATGAATACTTTCTTCAATCACAGTTTCTACAATCACAGCCCATTGTATGAATACTTTCTTCAATCACAGTTTCTACAATCACAGCCCATTGTATGAATACTTTCTTCAATCAGTTTCTACAATCACAGCCCATTGTATGAATACTTTCTTCAATCACAGTTTCTACAATCACAGCCCATTGTATGAATACTTTCTTCAATCACAGTTTCTACAATCACAGCCCATTGTATGAATACTTTCTTCAATCACAGTTTCTACAATCACAGCCCATTGTATGCAGTTTCTATGATCACAGCCCATGGTATGGTGTTTCTTCAGTTACACAATCCACTGTATGCACAGTTTCTCCAGTCACAGCTCATTGTATGGAGTTTCTCTAGTTACACAGCCCACTGTATGGACCATTTCTCCAATCACAGTCCACTGTATGAAAAGTTTGTTCAATCACATCCTATTGTTTGAATATATTCTCCAATCACAGCCCATTGTATGAATACTTTCTTCAATCATAGCCCATTGTGTGAACAGTTTCTTCAATCACAGCCCATTGTATGGAGTTTCTGTAGTTACACAGCCCACTGTATGGACCATTTCTCCAATCACAGCCCATTGTATGAATACTTTCTTCAATCACAGTTTCTACAATCACAGCCCATTGTATGCAGTTTCTATGATCACAGCCCATGGTACGGTGTTTCTTCAGTTACACAATCCACTGTATGCACAGTTTCTCCAGTCACAGCTCATTGTATGGAGTTTCCCAGTTACACAGCCCATTGTGTGAACTGTTTCTCCAGTCACAGTCACTTCACAGTTAACATGAGGGAAGCCGCCACAACATTTGTGGCGGCTTCCCTCATTTGTTTCAGTGCATGGTCATTCAGTTTTTGGGGGCAGTCTGCTCTAGACAGATTCGCCACACTGTGTTACGATCTGTGCATTTTTAAATAACCGAACCATTGTTTTTGTCAATGCAAAAATGAGAAAACCACACACATCTGGATGCAAAACCACACAGCAGACACCTGCCCCATTACTTTTGGACAGTTAGTTGGGTGGACTACATACAGAATGTGAGGCAGTTTGGGCATCATTCATTTGATTGGGATGTAATTATCCTCAAATTAAAGCTGACAGTTGCTGTGTGGTACAAACCCATGTTTGCTTTTAGGTCTATTAAGCTGTGATGGAATAATAATAATAATAATAATGTCAGTGTTGAACAATATATGGATCTAAGAACATGCATTTTGACTTGACTTTGATCATTAAAAGCAGATGTTGATGTCTGTTGCTGATCATGACATTTTACAGAATTAAAGAGGTTGTGACAAGATAAAAGCTGTTGCTATGGTAACACTGCTATAATTGCCAAGAAAAGTGCAGAGTTTTCACATTTGCAGCACCTGCAAAATGTTTTCCCCACAGTTGGGCCGATGCATTATTTAACGCCACCCAGCGTCTGCCGCTGTCATTGTTTTTCATCCTTTCTGACCACATGTACTCCACCTGCCTCACATCCAGGTATAATTAAACAAGATATTAATCTCCCAATTTTAAGAAAGTACATTTCCTCACGGGCAGCTTGTATATATACAAAGTATACTGTGGTGGTTTTAGCGCCCTGATCAGGTCATTCCATGTGTCAATTTTTGCATAAGTTCATATTGATCAAGTCCACAAAGTCTGATTTCAAATGAGTAATTCATTCATGAGCGACAGTAGTTTAAGTTAAATACGCCATTCCTTCTCACAACCAAAAGGAATTTTGGCATTGAGGAAACAAGTGATGCAGTGTGTCAGCCGTTATTTTGTCCCATTTTCCACACAAACATGTTTTAAGGTGTGCAATGGTATGGGGTCTTCATCGTTGCATTTGTCATTTCAAAATTCTCCACACCTTCTCCACTGGGTACAGGTCAGAACTACAGGCAGAGCACTCCAGTATCTGTACGCTCATCTCCCGCAGCCACACCTTTGTAATGTATGCAGAATGTGGTTTTGCATTCTCTTGTTGAAAAAAACACAAATGCCACTAGAAAAGATGTTGGAAACATATGTTTGAAAATGTAAATGTCCTTTTCTGCATTAATACTGCCGCCAGAGAAGTGGAAATGATCTTACCATGACAGACCCTGCTTTTTGGAATTGTTGATAACCGCCTGGATTGTCTTTTCTGTCTTTGGTCTGTAAGAGATTAACACTGATTCATCTGACCATAATACACTTTTCCACTTTGCGATGGACTTGATCCAGTGCCACCTGAGGGATCCAAGACCAAAGGCGTTCAGGTCAGGCTTGCACCCTTGCTCATTATGCAATGAAATAACTTTAGATGTCTTGAACTGTTTATTGATATTATGCACTGTAGAGAAATAATGTTTTTAAATATTTCAATTATTTTTTCATGCATTTGTTGACAGACTGGAGATACTCTGCCCCTCTTTGTTCCTCCAAGACCTTTTGTGGATCTTTTTTTTTGGTGCCAAATTATTATTTGAACAATCACCTGGTTGAAATAACATCGTCATTTCATTGTTTTTTTTATCTCATTACTAACCCTAAAATCCCCCATCCTAACGTTTTTTTGGAACGTGTTGCAAGCAGGACTAATTCTGACAGCATATTTTTGTTTAGTTTTAATCATAGTCTTGACTAAAACGTCATTGACTAAAATGTCAGTTATAATTTAGTCATCTGAATTAAATATTATTAGAATTAAATATAACATTTTAGTCATCTAAATGTGCAGGAGATTTAGTTCACTGTCTGATGAGGCTCACAAAACCAGATCATCTGCTGAAAGCAGAGACGCTATTGTGAGGTCACCAAACTGGACATCTTCTAGTCCTTCACTTTAACCTTGAAATCCTCCCCAATCAAAGCCATAAACCACATTTGCGACAAGGGACAAAGTCCAATACCCACCTGAAACAGGTCTGACAGGCCAAGCACATAGACACAGCTTGATAACATTGGCCATGATGGCAGGAGGCTGCCTAGAGGAGTGTGGTGGACAGGTTTGTGGAGTGGTGTGGACTTAATCACCTGCAGCTCAATGTATCCAAGACAAAGGAGCTGTTGGTGGACTTCAGAAGACTAAAGACATCCAATCCTAGTTACCATCAGTGAAACAGAGGTGGACATTGTGGATTACTACAAATACCTGGACTGGACTATAATACAGATGCTGTGTATAAGAACGGTCAGAGCCGACTTTACTTCCTCAGGAGGCTGAGATCTTTCAGTGTCTGCAGGACTATATTGCAGATGTTTTACCACTCAGTGGTCTTCAGCACCATCTTCTACGCTGTAGTGTGTGTTGGGGCAGCAGGCTGAAGGCAGCTGACATGAAGAGACTGAACAAGCTCATCAGGAGAGCTGGCTCTGTCCTGGAGGTTGAGCTTGAGTCTGTTAGATATATTTGTGTGTTCAAATATGGTTTTCTTCATTTGTTTTCTATACTCATTTTAGCATTAAAGTAGTTATTTTACTTAGGATTGTATTCTTAGTTTTCACTCTTATTCTTACTTTCCTTTGTTCTCTCTTCTTTCTTTACTTTTTTTTTATATAGCACCAAATCACAACAAACAGTTGTGTAAAACCCCAACGGTCAAAAACGACCCCCTGTGAGCAAGCACTTGGCTACAGTGGGAAGGAAAGGACATGTTGCTATGTGCATGTTGAACTGTATTTAACCAGTGTTTTTTTTTTTTTTTTTTTTTACCATTTAGGACAAAGACAGTTACATTATAAATCATATATGTTCCATTACTGCACAGGTCTCGGGCAGGGGGTTGGACCTCCCTCGAATGCCCACCGGGGCCAATAAGGAAAGGATTTTGTGAAATAAGGTCCGCCAATGAAATATTTTATTAAAAACTGTTTGTGTCCATTGTTCAGGATTCTGTAAGGACAGATCTCGTCTGTGAGAGATGTTCTACAGAATCCAGACCTGATATTCTTTTTCACTGTGACTTTGAATAAATTTAAAAGTGTGGAATAGTTTGAGTTTGTACTTTGTGAAGGGCAGTGTTACATAAAAATAACACTGTGGTGGAGGTGTCAGAAAGAGGTTGAGGAAACTGCTCAACATTTAGGACAGCACCTCCTACCCCCTCCATGCCACACTGACGACCTATCACAGCACCTTCAGCCACAGACTGAGACCACCGAGGTACACCACAAAACGCCACAGGAGGTCTTTCCTATAATTCCTCCACCCTCTGCACAATGAATACATAATGAACAGAGTTACTCAGTTATGTGCAATATTGTCGAACATCTTGTGCAAATGTCTTTAAAAAAACGTTGTTTACTGTCACTGTTTCAGCACTTCGGAAAAAATAAAGTTGATCTTGTTCTTATTTGCCTGATAAGTACAATTAGCACACAAGTAATATTATAAACAAACATTTTACAAAGTATGTATCCAGCTAAATTAGTTTTGGTAAGCCATTAAAATACACTCTACTATACCTGAATCATATTTAGTTTTGGTTCCTTTTTTAAAGCTCTCTTGTGCAGTAATTATCCAATGTAAAGCTCCAAAAACAAGGGGTCTCTACGGCAGGTGCTAATAGGGAGGTGCATTGTTATGATGGAGCTGCCAACCTTCTGCTGGCCACAGATCTGGTAGTTTGCAACACACAGCATCATGAAGGTGACATAGTACCTCCTGATGATACTCTTAATATTTTGGCCTTCTGCTGTGTACTCATGATGTACCATCTCACAGGAGTCAAAGAAAACAGTCAACATGTCTTTGACACTGCTGTGCACCTACCCTGTTTTCTTTGACCTCCGTGATGTTGGATGTTTCCACTACGATGACTGAAATTTGGTTTTCAGGTTGTACCCATAAACCCATGTCTCATCATCAGTGATGACACAGTTCAGGAAATCAGGGTTGCTGTTTGCACATTCCAGCATGTCCTGGTAAACAGCCAGACAGTTAGTTTTGCTCCACTGACTCTCCGCATGACCAAATCCTCCAACATGGACAGTACCAAACCTGTGCTCATTCCAGTCTCACCTGCAAGATCTTGGATGGTGACATGACAGTCATCTATGCGGATGGCTGACCAGAATGTGCTTCACTCTCCACTGATGTGGCATAACTATAACAGTCTTTACTTGTATTATGCTCATGGCCTCATCACCAAGAGTCTGCTGAATCTTGCAAATGGTTTCCGCTTGGGTAACAAGCTTTTGCCAAAATTTGATGCAACACCTTTGCCAAAGTCATTCCTTCATGTTACAGCAAATGAGAATCCGGTGGGTGCTCAGTACACGTTCATGCTAGAACTAACTGCTAGCGATTGATATGCTTGGTGGGTGGGGAAAACAATTTATGCATGCACAAGAAGGCTCCCCACACCTCCCCGCCAAACGACAACTCACATGCTTCATTTGTTTTTGTGGGATAAAATGTTGACTTTATGAATGCACCTCGTATATAATTCATAGTGTATGATTTTATGACTGAAATGGCCTAGCGAAGAAAGGATCAAACATTATTGGTGTTACACCCAATCTGTTTCTGTTATAAGTAACATTAACGCAAGCCGGCTAACTAGCTAGCAAAGAATATTGTGGTCTCATTTTAATGTTGCACTTTAAAATGTACGAGTGGCATATTATGACATGCAGTGGAGGTAAACAATCAATCAATCAATCAATTTTTTTATATAGCGCCAAATCAAAACAAACAGTTGCCCCAAGGCGCTTTATATTGTAAGGCAAGGCCATACAATAATTATGTAAAACCCCAACGGTCAAAACGACCCCCTGTGAGCAAGCACTTGGCTACAGTGGGAAGGAAAAACTCCCTTTTAACAGGAAGAAACCTCCAGCAGAACCAGGCTCAGGGAGGGGCAGTCTTCTGCTGGGACTGGTTGGGGCTGAGGGAGAGAACCAGGAAAAAGACATGCTGTGGAGGGGAGCAGAGATCGATCACTAATGATTAAATGCAGAGTGGTGCATACAGAGCAAAAAGAGAAAGAAACAGTGCATCATGGGAACCCCCCAGCAGTCTACGTCTATAGCAGCATAACTAAGGGATGGTTCAGGGTCACCTGATCCAGCCCTAACTATAAGCTTTAGCAAAAGGAAAGTTTTAAGCCTAATCTTAAAGTAGAGAGGGTGTCTGTCTCCCTGATCTGAATTGGGAGCTGGTTCCACAGGAGAGGAGCCTGAAAGCTGAAGGCTCTGCCTCCCATTCTACTCTTACAAACCCTAGGAACTACAAGTAAGCCTGCAGTCTGAGAGCGAAGCGCTCTATTGGGGTGATATGGTACTACGAGGTCCCTAAGATAAGATGGGACCTGATTATTCAAAACCTTATAAGTAAGAAGAAGAATTTTAAATTCTATTCTAGAATTAACAGGAAGCCAATGAAGAGAGGCCAATATGGCAACAACAACAAAACACAACAGTGATACATTCAGAAACGATGGCGTTAACGTCAGCCCAAATATGAGTATTAGCTAAGCTCATTTGATAAAACTTGCATTTGTTCAACAACTCACAGTTGTACATATGAACAGAAAGACATTGTCCAACAATTCAGTAACATTGATACACCTTCAACTGTACTGATGGTATGTTTTTTTTGGCATTTGATGTTACGTGCATCCACTTTGTTGTAGTAATTTGCTTAACGTACACTGATATTTCTATGTTGGGTTCTATGCAGAAGGCTCAGTCTGTAGATGTGTTTACTTAGCTAGGCTGTAAGTCAGTTGTGTGACAGAAAATCTGTAGGTATTGTTTTGTTTGCAAATTGCTTGCAAACTGCTGGAATGTCTGTCAAATAAGTACTTTGTAAAGAAGACCCAGATGAGGCATACTTCCATCGTTAAGTAAAATTATGGCACTAGTTAAGTCATGCAATTTCCTGAGTATTATCCAGCAGGCGCCTCTGCTGAGTAGCACAATGACATTTGGCAGATAGGGGTGATTCTTAGACTACGGGCACTTATTATGTCCTTTGATCATATTGTATGAAAAACAGCAAAAAGGGGAAATTTCACACTTTTATAGTTATCTTTACAATGAAAGTGTGTTAAGAAATTTGTTCTAGTAGTCTATGATGACTTTTTCACCTTTTTCAGCGTCATTTTATGCAAATATTGCCGTTTTGTGCTTGTCCCACACCCAGACTTTTGATCTTCAATGATAAAAATGAATGGTAAAGAAACGTTTTTTCTAATGTTTTAAAATATCTCTGAATAAAATATCAGTATAATAATCAAAAACATAATTGGGGTATTCAATGTCATACAACTGTTGTGTTGTTTTTAAACAAAATGTAGTTGTCCCACACTATTGCCGTAATTTCCACCACAACACTGTAATGTCCCTTTAAACAGTTTGTATGAAAGATTGTTTGGGTAGTTTCTATGGAGATAAACAGTGACATCAGAGCACATGTATATAGCGCCAAATCACAACAAACAGTTGCCCAAGGTGCTTTATATTGTAAGGCAATGGTGTGGTGGAAATTACATTTACAAGGCCAA
The DNA here is from genome assembly GCF_902500255.1 of Thalassophryne amazonica. NCBI lineage: Eukaryota > Metazoa > Chordata > Actinopteri > Batrachoidiformes > Batrachoididae > Thalassophryne > Thalassophryne amazonica. The sequence goes on from NC_047119.1 coordinate 64,097,892, forward strand.
TAGTGCCCGTAGTTAAAGAATCACCCATAGATGGCCATTGTTGGGAGACTATGAGGAACTGTTGATCTTCCTGGGTGGCTGTCAACAGAGAGTGAGGCGGTTCCTAAGAGTTGTGGCTGTAATAATGCACAGCATGACCTCGTTCTGAGACCTGACATTTGTGCAGTAATAATTCAATGTAATAGTCCAAGGACAAGAAGTCCATAATGTTATAGCAGACAATATAAAACCCAGAAAGATATGCTGGGATACTGGAATATATAAAAATACTCCATACAATAAGACATTTGGTCAACTGGAATCGATAAGTGCCCAATTCTTTGTTTGTCTGTTATCACCAACATGTCACTATTAGCATTACTGTCATTATGTAGTTTGTCCAGCAGACATGTTTTCAATGCTGTCAAGCATGGCTGGGACCAGCTGTCACTCACTTTGAGTCAGACTAGGAATTTTAATGTGATAAGACAAATGGTCACTATGCTGTCTGCTAGGCAGCGCCAAAGTAGTAGAGAAATTTATTTTAAGCAAATGCTGAGCGACAACACGGCAACTGCTAATCTAAGCGACAGCAGCATGACGTACATTGGATGGTTGATTATATTTAGAATGAAGTTCGGGTTTAAATTTTTAAAACATCAAGCCTGAATTACATTTCTTGGTCACAAGAATTTGGTAATGAAATTTATTGAATTATTGACACTATTTATGTAAACAACAGATACAGCTGTCTTGTAAATTTTTTAATTCCAATTATCAGTAGTGCGCACCCCCCCCCCCCCAAAAAATAAGTATCGGTCAGACTCGAAATGTCATGCTTTGTATACATTCTGGCTCTGACTCATTAGCAAGTAGTTTGGCTGTGAAACGATGAAAATCAATCATCTATTCCGGACTATAGTCAACCTTTTCACCAGACTCCAGAAACTCTTCCTTATTAATTTGTGAATCATCTTACATATGACAGATGTGTGTACAATGACATTGTTGTGAAGGTGAAATAAAGTTCTTCCCAAATTTGACATTAACTGAATGTGTAACAAAATATTTAAGAAAACAGGTTCTGCACGGATACAAATGGCTCCAAAATGATTTATTGTACTTGTGTCAGAAGGCACATTTTAGAAACAATGAAGAGAGAAATATCATGATTCCTTTTTTCCCCCACTTAGTGTATACGACAGAAGAACACAGGCTGGAAGTTAGGGAGAAATAAATTAAATTCCTTCTAAATGAAATCCTAGTATTTGACTCAGCTCAAGAGTTCACACATAAAGCACAAAAAATATGGCAGGTGTGGCAGACATTCAACAAGTAATGAACATGTGGACATAATTCACAATACCATGTTTCATCGCCTGTGTTTAGAGTGTGTTCCCTGTTTTGCATACAGTAACACGCCGAGATGTGTGAAGTGCATATCAAAGTGTCACAGCTCCTTTGATGTTTTCCCATCTGGACCCCTGTGTAGGTAATGGGCGGGGCCGAACTATTCTCTAAAGTGTGTTGTATCAACTAAAGGAGAAATAAATGACACGCCATTGTGTTGTTAAAATGGGAAATAGTTGCTTCTTTTCATCCTTCACAATTTCCCATACGAGTGACCCCGTCGTCTGAACTTTTGAACATTTTTGAAGGACATTCCGGTGCAATCATGATGGCAAGTTTTGGGAGTCGTCGGCTTCTGCTTGGTTCGCACAAACGGAGGTGCGGTTTGCACTGTGGGAGATCTCTGCCGACAACACAAAGTATGTTGCGTTGGCCTTCAACGGTTCCACAGCGACAAGGCTGGTTTGTCCCCTGCAGTGAATAAATACGCAGCTCTCAAGATTCACCTTTTAAAGACATTTGAACTTTCTGATGCTGAGAGAGTCAGCAGGTTTTTTCTCTGCACAGCTTCGGGGACAGCAAACCCTCTGAGGTTATGTACAGAATGTTACAGTTCCTGGGGAAGCACAGGTGTGATTTCTTTTTGTCCACCTTTTCTTGCGGCAACTCCCCCCTCAATTGCGTGCAGCTTTGGCACCAAAATCACTGAGTGCCGCGCACTGGCAGAGGAGGTGGATAGGTTTTTTCTGGCTGGTCAACACCACCGCATGACTACTGTGGCACTCATCCCGACCCATACTGCCATGACTGCTCCAGCCCGCATCTTTCACACACCTGCGCTGCTTCAGGTGATGTAATACTCATGGCAATGGCACCTATTTCACCGTGGCAGCATTCTGTGCCCGGAATGTGTTTCTACCAAGCTAAATATGGATTCAGAGCCAAGTGCTGCCGCCCAACCTGGACTGTCAGCAGAAAGGGAATCATCGGGTGGGTGCTTGGTAGTGGCCATGAGCGTCAGCCGCACAGACAGGCTACTGTTCATTCAAGACACCATCTCCGGGCGTTATTTCCTGTGTGACACCGGCGCGCAGAGGAGCATTCTGCCTGCTTCAAGACTGGACATCCTAGTGGATGGGTTAAGTTGATCATCTTGAGAATTTGAGGGATCCCCAAGATGATGTGAGACATCATAGCCAGCCTGCAGACAGCTACTGTGAGTGCTGTACGTAGTGGGGAAACAATCTCTGAAATTTGCCCAGTGAATGCTAGTGTTCACCAGGGATATGTTCTAGATCTTACAAATGCTGGCATGGACTGTGTGTTGGGTAGGTTTTAGAACCCAATGGCTTTAGAAACAGTTGTTGCAAGGAAGGGTTTACCGACCATGACTTCACAGACAATGCCTTGATATTTGCGGAATCAATGGATACCCTGATTGCTTTCATTGACATCCTGGACTTCATCAGAAGTAAAAGTGTGTGAACTTGGAGAAACTTTGGTTGCCTCAGCAGTGAGATTTATGTTTCTGGCTCCTCAGCCTTTGAGGCCGACAGAAGCCTGGGAAGAACTTATGGCACCAACAGGTTGATGAACAGCAGTGCTTGGCAAAGCTTATATGTTTGGAGAACAAAGGTTCAAGTCTTTAACATCCTGGTGCTTCCAGTCTTACAACATCTGGTTGTGAGATCTGGATGCTAACCAGCGATCAAAGGTGATGACTAGATGTCTTTGGTACTAGATCTCTTTAGAACAGCCTTGGTACCACTGGACTCAAACAACTGGTTTAGTTAGGAAGACTCAGGTGAGGAATATCATTTGTATTGTGGGAGAACATCAGCTATGACATTTTGGATGAGTGGTGCTTTCTCTGGGCATGATCCATGGTGCTGGTGTCTCACTGATGAGGACCCCGGCAGCTGAAGAAGGCCAAGGGGACATCCATGTGTCACCAGGTTGTGACAGGTAGAAGATTACTTGGGAGAGGTGTGAATAGACTAGTTTTCAGCCCGGGTGGTTGGTTCCAAGGTATGGCAGATATGGTGCCGGGCCAGAACAGCACATGCTTCCAGACCTGACTTGGATGCCATAAAAATGGCTCTTGATTAGGCAATATTTCACTCTATACTGTATTGTGTTGGATAATATCTGTCTGTTAATTCCTTATTTTATTATTTTACGTTAGTTATCAAGTATTTGCTTTTTGTTATCTGTTTAGAAGTGGCTGGAACCTAGTTTTGACAGGTTAAAAGGCTCAAAAGACAAAGCGAGTTAAGTTTACATCCATTACGGGGTGTGGGCTTCAGATATAAGGAGGGCTTCCCTCTCTGTCTGTGGGGAGCCAGTAAGATTAGGTTTGTGAGACTAAAGCCCACTCAATGTAAATGCCCACGACTGCCTTTTATAAAAACCACTTGGTTTCTTTTATGAGACGGTGCCGCTGAGAGCAAAGTCTGTAAAATCCCAGGCCTGCATTTTATCTCAACTCTAAAATAAAATTTAACCTGAGGAAGATTGAATCCAGACTATTTGGGATGGAACACAAAAGATCAGGTGAATTACAATAGCTAATGCAACAATTAAAAAGCTGTGCTAGACACACTGTCCCGCATAACTGAAGCTAGTTGTTTCCAACATAAACTCCTCTATGTTAGCTTGTCCAACAAACATTAATGAAGCTGATGATTAACACCAACCTTTATAAAGTATACAGTACAATATTTCCTCCTTCTGGTTGGAAACGGAGTCCACATTTACTCCCATCACCCAGTGTTGGTAAATTTCTCTCTGCCATTCAAAGACGTGATGTCGTTCATAAGAGGTTGGAACCAAACTCAGCATGACTGGAATAAAAGAACATAAAAAAAATACCCCAACAACAAAAATGTATTTCAAATTATGCTCCAGACCATAAAAATAACCCGTTTCTGTTTTGTTATTTGTACAGACATCAATTTTTGTTGTTGTTTCTTGAAGTGGATCAAGCCTTGGCTAAAACTGGAGATTTTGGCACCAATAGGCTGACGTTTTGTAATTTTTATAGTTTAACTCCTCCTGTAATGTAACAGTTTTATGTCTCTGAAATTCGTTAAAGGTAAATCGAATATGAATGTCATTTAAAGTGGAAAACAGATCAAATCAAGCATACAGGAAACAACTCCATGTGGACTGCGGCTCCTCCATTTTTCATTTACATGTTTAAGACTTTTTCCCATAATGCAATGCAAAACAGGAGAAGCTACTCACAAATGAAGAAAGTAAACATGTTAAAAGTAACGGTTCACCAGAGTAAGATTTTTTTAGTTGTGATACGTGTAAGTGGCAGTAGCACAAAGCTATCAATTCCTGTTACTACAATAACAATACTTTTTTGTAAACATGAGTCCCAAAAGAAGCAGCCAATATTAGTATGTGGTGTAGAACTTAAATGTTAATGTGCATATCATTTTTGTGATATTAGTGGGCAGATATGTGAAACGACTGAGCGTTTTATGGAAAAGCATCAAATTTTGCACATTATTTATTATATAATACAAATATTTTTTATTTTTTAAATCATTTTTAATCAATGTTAACATATTCTTTTCTATTTGTAGTAAAGGTTTAGAAATTTTTAATCAATAAATCTGTTCGAGTGTTGGGAAATGATTATCAGTTTAAGTTTCCTAAAAGTCTGAGCCAGTGTCGCCGACCAAACGGTCCACCTAAAAAAATCGGTCCCCCCTGATGACGCGTTCACTGATTAACACATCGTTTCAAACTGCACTCCAGTCATCATCTATCTCAGAGACATATCTGAAGGTTTTGTACAACAATCATTTCCACATAAATTCAACATTATTTCATCATAAAAGGCGACGGATGTGATCAGAGCGCCGCAGCTAAACGAGCTGCTAGCTGATGCGTTCACTGCGCGTCGGTCATTCCAAAGCGTCACAGAATTTCATAGAGTTTCGGCTTAAAACGGCCTAGTTTCTGCTTAAAACTGACTTTAGAATGATAGGTTTAAGAGGTTTTACCTTTATCATCTGAGGGTTAATAATCCCATTAATCCATTTGACTGCTTTGGGTGAAGAGACTCCATCTCAGATGTGCTGCTGTGATCCGAAATGACGCATGTGCAGATGCAAAAGGCGGACCAATTTTAAAGGCCGGACCGTTCGGTCTGTGACACCGGAATCAAAGTGTGAAGCCGATTCAGCAGGAACCAGTCACAATCATCTCTAATCATCTCTGTCCACAAACATTCATACTTCAAAACAAATGTACATCTGACTTCATACAGGGAATAAAAAAAAGAAAGAAAAAGAAGTGTGTTAGCCATCAAAGGCTGCGAGTCCTGCTAACTGGGTTTGTGTCCACCGTGTCCCGGTATGTGTCAGAACCTGGAACAGGAACACGGCCTCACGCAGTCAGAGCTGTCAGCTGCCGTTTGTAGAGTCCAGCCAGAGCTTTGGCAGCATCCCGGATCATCTGCCGTTGGCTCATCCCTGTCATGGCCTGATGCCAGTCTGTTCGGTTAATGTTGGCAGGTTACGCTCCAGGACTTCACCCACCGTCACAATCAGACCCGACCAGCGCAGGTTGTAGTCAGGTGGGGTCAAGGACTGAGCCTGCAGACAGTAAATGGTAAATAAAAGGTAAATGGACTGCATTAATATAGCGCTTTTCCATCTGCTTAAGACGCTCCAAGCGCTTTACACACTAATGCCTCACATTCACCCCGATATGAGGGTGCTGCCATACAAGGTGCTCACTACACAGCGGGAGCAACTATGGGATTAAGGACCTTGTCCAGGGCACTTAGTGATTTTCCCGGTCAAGCTGGGATTTGAACCGAGGATCCTCTGGTCTCAAGCCCAACACTTAACCACTAGACCATCACCTCCCCTTAGTGGACAAAGGACAAACTTCAGCACGCAGCAGATGACAAATCAAATACATACCTCCCCAGTGGAACAAAGGGATGAACCAGGAGTGAAAGGTGGAAAGTTCTGGACAATTATTTGCTGTGTGAACCGTATTTTTACACCTGGAATAACATTGACTTGCTGTGCGGTGAAACGTCCAAACAAATCTTCAAAGATGTCCCTGCTGCAATATTCACGTCGAGTGAAACTCTTGTCTTATTTAAGGGCCCCTTCACACATAGCGCAAAGTTTGGGACAAAGTGCACACTTAGTGCACATGACGCAGGAATCGTGTGAAATCGTCTCTGCCTCGAACGCCTCATACACCTGTTGCTGCAACTATCTGCACACACCAGTGACTGAAGACAGTGTGCGCTGTGCAAACCCATTGCACCCTCTCGTGGCAGTTGCCGGCCAAATTCCTGGTGACACGCATGAACATCTAACATCACTCGGATGACACTTAGAAAATGTGCAGCTTGTCACACTCTTGGCATGACAGCAGATGACCACTGTCGTACTGGGGGAGAAATTTGACTAATTACCACACGAGTGTGGCTTTGGTGTGTGCACTGAGAACTGACAAGAAGTGTGGCTATGACAGAAGCAGCTGTTGTGATCTGTCATTCTGGACATTCCAGCTGGACACGAGCTACTGTGTTTGGACAGACATGGGACTAACAACTGTCCACTGTGAGGCAATTGTGTCTGACTGCTGTATTTATGTGGACATAAATAAAAACATATATCGCGGTGGCGACAAGCTGCAGCCAGCGAGCGTGCGCACATCAGCCTGCCGGGTTGAAACGGACCGTCAGATCAGAACATGCAGCGGGCGATCTGACCGTCACGTCACCCACGTGAGCTCTGTTCCACATGACGCGGTGTTTGTGCTGTCCACAAGACACACGTGTCAAACAGAACACGCGTGTGGCTGACTGGACGCACCGGACCAGGAGATGTGGACATCAGAGCACACTACTTCTCATGTTATTTCATGACTGCATGTCTGTTACCATGGGTCCACCTACAGATGAACAGACGGATCATATTTGTATTGCTCGCTTGATAAATGCGGTGTGTTTATATGGTGTGTGATTTAAATTTTGTTGTAATACTTCCATGTCCTTCTGATATGAGGCAGCTTCCACAGCTTTCAAAGGACAGCTCTGTAGCTCAGTGGTAAAGTCGCTGACTGGTAATCAGAGCTTTTGAAATGCGTGAGTTTGTGTCCCGTTGGTGGTGTTTTTTTCTTTTAAATTATTCCACATAAGTGGCGCGATGTGGTTCCACAGGTAGTGGCTGGTTTTTATTTATCCCACGGCGCGATGTGGTTCTACACGTACCAGCTGATCTTATATTTTATTTCTTGCACATAAGCGGCAACATGTACTGCACCTCACACTGTTCCTGCTCAAAAGACACCGGCGTGTGCACCTGCCCATCGGCACAATGTTTCGTGGTGCGCTAATTTCGAACCGTTTTGCGCTGTTTTGCCGTACTCGACCAGACGCCGACCAAACTTCGCACTATGTGTGAAGGGGCCCTAAAGTTGGTTGAGAACAATGTTAGCAGCTACTGGTGTTGTGGAATTTCTGTGATGATGTCAGCATAAAATAAGACAGGTGACAAAGGAGCTTTCAGAATTCAGACATGCCAACGCAGAGAGATTTATTTTTGTCGAAGCAGAAACAGATCCACCTGGAGAAGTTCAAAAGGTACTGCATGCAAATGTACCCTCAGAGCCTTCTGTCCTTCCACACTCAGAGCCGTGTTAAAAGCCTCTGCCATAATGAAAACAAATTCATTATACAAACAGGGCCTTTGGCTAGTCTGAGCCATGATCAGATGTTTAGTCGTGAAATTAGAGAAACACGTGTTATATCAACAAGGACAAGCAAGCAAGGGATGACCCTGGCCCAGTACACTGTTTGCAGACATGAGGAAAACAAATTTTCCTCCACACTGGTATCCTGATCCATTATACCCTATTAAGGCACAATTACTGCGAAAATAAGCAGCTCATAACTTTTAATGCCCACACCAAAGCAAACAGTTATGAGAACCACCATGCAGTCCACAAAAATATGACTTACTAAAAATATGAATCAAGCCCATTAGCTTAGCTGGTTCGATCTCAAAGACAGGGGCATGTTCAGACTTCTTTGTCACACAATTGAGCCTCCAACACTCCACCTATTTATCCATTCATGGGTTCATTTTTACGCTGCAATGTAGGCACTACCACTGCTGCCGACATGGTAACGTCCATATAGGGCTTCATATTGGCTGTTCCGGGTCTCGACAGAAAACCTATCAGTGACATCAGGCAGGTTTTGTCCAGTATATATATTGTCTGTGATTTAGGCAAACTTGGGAACTACCAAGATGGTGACATTTGGAACCGTCCAATTTGAGCTTCAAACCAGACACCTTACGGGTGACATCAAGGAGGGTTTGTCCAGAACATATACAGTCTATACCTGGAATCTGAAACCATGAGCACTGCCTACCTGTTGGACGTGCTCTAGAGCCACAGGGGTTGCCTGAGTGAAGACCTCGATTCGAATGCTGTGACCAGGGTCCTCCAGGATCAAACATCCGATGTCAAACCACCTGACATGACATAAAACCATTTTTTAGAGAGAAAACAACATAACAGTAACAATCACATGTGTTGTGATGAAATCGTGTGGTGGTGAAACTTTAAAAATCATCCATTAGGTCCAGCGACAGCAGCTGGAAACCAACTGGAGCCTGCTTCAGTTTCTCAGACTAAATGAACGTTTATTTCCCCCATTTAAAACAAACAAATTTACGTTCCATTTTTACCTGGGGTTTGTGTGTGTGTAAAATATATCCTCTGTCATATATTGTGAAAGGCACGAGAAATAAACACTTTTAAAAACTGAAGATGCTGCATTTATAACTCGATAACACCTCTAGAGTGATTTAAATGACATTTCGGACGTCAGCGTGTACGCCAACTTCCACTCTTGTCAAAAGCTCATAAATGTAAATATTATTTATGACTGATTGATTGATAGAGGGGCTTTATTGAACATGTACAATTTCTAAGTAAGATAATAGGATCTTAACAATACATGTACAGTAGTGTTCAAAATAATAGTAGTGCTATGTGACTAAAAAGATTAATCCAGGTTTTGAGTATATTTCTTATTGTTACATGGGAAACAAGGTACCAGTAGATTCAGTAGATTCTCACAAATCCAACAAGACCAAGCATTCATGATATGCACACTCCTAAGGCTATGAAATTAGGTTATTAGAAAAAAAAAAAAGTAGAAAAGGGGGTGTTCACAATAATAGTAGCATCTGCTGTTGACGCTACAAACTCAAACTATTATGTTCAAACTGCTTTTTTAGCAATCCTGTGAATCACTAAACTAGTATTTAGTTGTATAACCACAGTTTTTCATGATTTCTTCACATCTGCGAGGCATTAATATTGTTGGTTTGGAACCAAGATTTTGTGTTTACTAGTGTGCTTGGGGTCACTGTCTTGTTGAAACACCCATTTCAAGGGCATGTCCTCTTCAGCTGATCAATGGGTGAGCCTTTGCCATTCTGGTTATTCTTCTATCCATTTTGATGATTGTTTTCCGTTTTCTTACACGCGTCTCTGGTTTTTTTGTCCATTTTAAAGCATTGGAGATCATTGTAGATGAACAGCCTATAATTTTTTGCACCTGCATATACGTTTTCCCCTCTCCAATCAACTTTTAATCAAATTACGCTGTTCTTCTGAACAATGTCTTGAACGTCCATTTTCCTCAGGCTTTCAAAGAGAAAAGCATGTTCAACAGGTGCTGGCTTCATCCTTAAATAGGGGTCACCTGATTCACACCTGTTTGTTCCACAAAATTGGACGAACTCACTGACTGAATGCCACACTACTATTATCGTGAACACCCCCTTTCTACTTTTTTTACTAATAGCCCAATTTCATAGCCTTAAGAGTGTGCATATATGAATGCTTGGTCTTGTTGGATTTGTGAGAATCTACTGAATCTACTGGTACCTTGTTTCCCCAGTAACAATAAGAAATATACTCAAACCTGGATTAATCTTTTTAGTCACATAGCACTACTATTATTCTGAACATACTGTATTATATGCACCGGGATACCAATTAAACAAGTGCAAATTACAAAGAAGACAATGCTCATACAGTCAACTGTATTTTAGCATTGCGTTATATTTACCTGATAGCCATCAAATATGGCCAGTGGGTACTGCAAAGGCTTTTCGTCCATCCGTCTGTCTGTGCTCAGCATCAGTCCAGTGCTATTACGGCCAGACTCTTGAAATTCACAAGGAACATTCTTGGGACACAGACCTTGGACAAGTTTAAGATGGCTAACCTTGATGTATTTTAAGAGGTTAAAAAGTCACATTCTGTTTCAATTTGATCCATTTTGTTTTTAAGTGATGCGGGTGACAGCTAATCAGAGTAGAGCTGCGCCGTGACGTCAGTCACTGTTCCCTTCAAAACCATTTTGTTTTGTGTGTTTATATCCATGTTTCTCATATATTATGTAAAAGCTAGCGAGAAACAAACACTTCAAAAACTGAAAAAGTTTTTGTAACCTGATAATGTCGGAGTAATTTACAAAACATTTTGTGGACGTTAGCTTTTTTTTTTTAAATTTATTTATCCTTTATTTATACAGGCAGTCCCTTGGGACTCAACGCCTCATTTGCAAGAGAGACCTGCACGCTTACTTTCGCTAACTCAAAGCTAACTTCCTATGGAGTTAAATTCGCCTCATTAATACATGCAAATTCACATAGGGTGACCTACAAATATTTCTTGATTTGCACAACATGAACAATCATGATTTAATTTGAACATGTACAAATTGTATGTAAGACAACAGGACCTTATAATTAATTAAACAACTGCAAATTATAAAGAAGACAGCTCCGGCAGAGGGTATTTTAGCATTGCATTACTTTTTTAATTAATTCAAAAATCACATTTTTGGACAACAGCATTGATTTGAGAATCCTACATGAAATTATATGAGATTCTAACTTAACCCAGTAATTTCAATCTGATGTTAATACGGGGGGTGAGAACAGGGCAGGTCGCTACAGGACAGATTCAGACAGTTTTGCTCATGTGATCTCCGTGCCATGGACCAAGTGAAAGACTACTCGGAACAGGTTAGGTTTGGGAGCGTGCGCTGATGTTGCATGTCACCACACTTACCACACCAGTGAACCCGGATAGGAACAACCCAAGCAAACAACCGGTCCATCCCCACTTTTCAAAAGTAGCCACCTATATGCTGCAGCCACGTGACATATGAGCATCTCTTTGACCTGGTGTCCTCAACACTGATGCACATACATGCTGGATCAAGTCCAGAGAACACACCACATAGACAAAACATCATGCTCCCCGATGAGCCAAGGAATACTCCTCAAAACGGGTCTATCAAAACAATCATTCGTTTGACACAAATCAGCATCACTAAACACCTCGTCTAGCAACCTCATGACTCCATAATTATTCCCAGATGCCTCCACAAGTTCAACACACTCACTGCACAGGAAGTGACTCAAAGCCTGGATCTTAAGCCCCTTTCACACCGGAGATGCTTCCAGTTGCTTCCTGTGGCGTCATGACGACACCTGCAGGTTCTCTGCAGCCACACTGTGCACTCTGACTTCTCTTCTACTTTATATTTGTTCATGTGCTGAGCTGCAGGTCTGCGCTCAGAGTTCTGTTAAAGTTTCTTTCCTCCTTTGACCGCGAGATGCGCGCCAGTATGAACCGTCCGTGAGCAAATGTGGAGATGTCTGGAGTTATACTTGATGTGGACATGTCCTGTCTCTGGCAATCAGTCTGTGAGCAGGACTTATGGATTTTTTTTAGTTAAACACTTTGAGAGAATTTAAGATTGAGGACCTGCAGCTGCAATCAGCATTTTTTTGTGCTCTTTTTGAGCGTATAGTTATACTGCATTATATACATGGTATAAAAACAATCCTGTGTGATTTATACTGCGGGAACAATGGAACACAGCAGGAATCATAAATTGGCGTCGGGTAATGTTGTCTTGTGAGTGTGTGGCTTCCAGTCACGCTGAGTACCGTCCTGTTGCTCTGACCTGCGCTGAAACCACTTAATTCTGCATCGAACAGAGGACGCAAACAAAAATTAAACATGTTTAATTTTTGGCGTCCTATTTGCTTCGTCCTTTGCGCCCCTCGCGCTGTTGTGGCACCAAACTGCATCGTCTCGACACGAGGTTGCTTCCACGTGGTGTCGCCATGACGACACAATGCAACTTGGAGCAGCCCCAGTGTGAAAGGGGCTTTAGTCTTCATCCAGGACAGTCACAAAACCAGACACTCCCAACTCCCCACTCAGCTTCTACAGCAAACATTACAGACACTGTGTGTGCAAAGGACCTGAGACTGACAGCATTTATACCTCAAACACTGTTTAAAAATTAACCGTTTAACAACAGATAAGTCTTGTTGAATTTTTACCCATTCGGTTTATTTGAATTATTCACTGATTAACGCCTAGTGTCTACATGTTCCTGTCAGCTTCCAGGTGGGCTCCAGATACAAATCTGGAAGCAAATGCCATCAGAGGCTGCAAAAAGCGGCAGAGCTGAAGGTGGCAGGTACCTTGCCACTGGTGACACTTATTTATGGGACAGAATATTTGCCACCTGCTTGCCGCACTGCCTCGGTAAACTTTAGAATAACGAATCGGGTACAGATCTGCATTAGTGTTTGGTACAAATCGAAAGCCGTCAGCAGGGTTCCCTGGACACTGCACACGGCCCGGTTAAGCTGCGCAAGCTTGCTGGTGACCCAGTCGGGTTCTCGATGATTTCTATCTGCGTCAACATTTGAACAGTCCAAAATTTTTTCCAGATCATCCCGATGATCACGACACTCCAGATGATGGGCTGCACGCGGCAGGTTGACCATGTGTGCTTGCAGGTGATTATCATGCAAGTTTGTAGTTTTGCCATTTTTGTCTTCTATCGGAAAGCCAACCGCAACCTGACGGGATGTATGTGGACGTGGTTTAAATATTGTTATGGGGGAAGCAATTAGAGAGCACAAACAATCCTTTCCCTGGGAGCAGATGCTGGCAGACCGAGTTATGACAGGCTGCCGCCTCCCTCCTATGTTTTGATTTTATCTTTTCACTTCAGGTGCCCTCAGATAAATATGGGGTACGTGGAAGACCTCCTGTCAGTGATTATCAGTTTATGTGCCACCTCACATATAACGCTCTACTTTCACCTGGTGGAACTTCACACAACATAAAAATGTGGGCATATAAACAGAAGTATGTCTATATATATATATATATATATATATATATATATATATATATATATATATATATATATATATATATATATATATATATATATATATATATACACACACACACACATATATATATATATATATATATATATATATATATATATATATATATATATATATACACACATATATATATATATATATATATATACACACACACACACACACACACGAGGTCTGTCAATAAAGTATAGGTCCTTTTTATTTTTTTCAAAAACTATATGGATTTCATTCATAGTTTTTACGTCAGACATGCTTGAACCCTCGTGCGCATGCGTGAGTTTTTCCACGCCTGTCGGTGATGTCATTCGCCTGTGAACACTCCTTGTGGGAGGAGTCATCCAGCCCCTCGTCGGAATTCCTTTGTCTGAGAAGTTGCTGAGAGACTGGCGCTTCGTTTGATCAAAATTTTTTCTAAACCTGTGAGACACATCGAAGTGGACACGGTTAAAAAAATTCAGCTGGTTTTCTGTGAGAATATTAACGGCTGATGAGAGATTTTGAGGTGATACTGTCGCTTTAAAGGACTTCCACAGTGCGAGACGTCGCGCAGCGCTCTCAGGCGCCGTCGTCAGCCTGTTTCAAGCTGAAAACCTCCACATTTCAGGCTCTATTGATCCAGGATGTCGTGAGAGAACAGAGAAGTTTCAGAAGAACTCGGTTCAGCATTTTATCCGGATATTCCACTGTTAAAGGAGATTTTTTTAATGAAAGACGTGCGGACGGGTCCGCGCGTCGGGACGCAGCCGGCGCGGTGCGGCGGCACAGGAAAACACCTCCGTGTTGATAGCCATTTGTAAAATCCAGGCAGCTTTTGATGGCTTTCAGTGGAGTCAGTTGTTTAACAGCTGGACATGTTCCAACCTGTCCTTAAGGCTTCCAACGGAGTGTTTTTCCTGTGGTGGAGCGTCGCAGCGGCTGCGAGCCAACGCTGCAATCCGTCCGCACGTCTTTCATTAAAAAAAATCTCCTTTAACAGTGGAATATCCGGATAAAATACTGAAACCGACTTCTTCTGAAACTTCTCTGTTCTCTCACGACGTCCTGGATCAATAGAGCCTGAAATGTGGAGGTTTTCAGCTTGAAACAGGCTGACGACGGCGCCTGAGAGCGCTGCACGACGTCTCGCACCGTGGGAAGTCCTTAAAGCGACAGTAATCACCTCAAAATCTCTCATCAGCCGTTAAAATTTTCACTGAAAACCAGCTTAATTTTTCGAACCGTGTCCACTTCGATGTGTCTCACAGGTTTAGAAAAAATTTTGATCAAAGCGCCAGTCTCTCAACAACTTCTCAGACAAAGGAATTCCGACGAGGGGCTGGACGACTCCTCCCACAAGGAGTGCTCACAGGCGAATGACGTCACCGACAGGCGTGGAAAAACTCACGCATGCGCACGAAGGTTCAAGCATGTCTGACGTAAAAACATATGAATGAAATTCATATAGTTTTTGAAAAAAATTAAAAGGACCTATACTTTGACAGACCTCGTGTATATATATATATATATATATATATATATATATATACACACACACACACACACATACATACATACATACACACTCAACAAAAATATAAATGCAACACTTTTGGTTTTGCTCCCATTTTGTATGAGATGAACTCAAAGATCTAAAACTTTTTCCACATACACAATATCACCATTTCCCTCAAATACTGTTCACAAACCAGTCTAAATCTGTGATAGTGAGCACTTCTCCTTTGCTGAGATAATCCATCCCACCTCACAGGTGTGCCATATCAAGATGCTGATTAGACACCATGATTAGTGCACAGGTGTGCCTTAGACTGTCCACAATAAAAGGCCACTCTGAAAGGTGCAGTTTTATCACACAGCACAATGCTACAAATGTCGCAAGATTTGAGGGAGCGTGCAATTGGCATGTTGACAGCAGGAATGTCACCAGAGCTGTTGCTCGTGTATTGAATGTTCATTTCTCTACCATAAGCCGTCTCCAAAGGCGTTTCAGAGAATTTGGCAGTACATCCAACCAGCCTCACAACCGCAGACCACGTGTAACCACACCAGCCCAGGACCTCCACATCCAGCACGTTCACCTCCAAGATCGTCTGAGACCAGCCACTCGGACAGCTGCTGAAACAATCGGTTTGCATAACCAAAGAATTTCTGCACAAACTGTCAGAAAACCGTCTCAGGGAATCTCATCTGCATGCTCGTCGTCCTCATCGGGGTCTCGACCTGACTCCAGTTCGTCGTCGTAACCGACTTGAGTGGGCAAATGCTCACATTCGCTGGCGTTTGGCACGTTGGAGAGGTGTTCTCTTCACGGATGAATCCCAGTTCACACTGTCCAGGGCAGATGGCAGACAGCGTGTGTGGCGTTGTGTGGGTGAGCGGTTTTCTGATGTCAATGTTGTGGATCGAGTGGCCCATGGTGGCGGTGGGGTTATGGTATGGGCAAGCATCTGTTATGGACGAAGAACACAGGTGCATTTTATTGATGGCATTTTGAATGCACAGAGATACCGTGACGAGATCCTGAGGCCCATTGTTGTGCCATACATCCAAGAACATCACCTCATGTTGCAGCAGGACAATGCACGGCCCCATGTTGCAAGGATCTGTACACAATTCTTGGAAGCTGAAAATGTCCCAGTTCTTGCATGGCCGGCATACTCACCGGACATGTCACCCATTGAGCATGTTTGGGATGCTCTGGACCGGCGTATACGACAGTGTGTACCAGTTCCTGCCAATATCCAGCAACTTCGCACAGCCATTGAAGAGGAGTGGACCAACATTCCACAGGCCAAAATTGACAACCTGATCAACTCTATGCGAAGATGTGTTGCACTGCATGAGGCAAATGGTGGTCACACCAGATACTGACTGGTATCCCCCCCCCCCAATAAAACAAAACTGCACCTTTCAGAGTGGCCTTTTATTGTGGGCAGTCTAAGGCACACCTGTGCACTAATCATGGTGTCTATCAGCATCTTGGTATGGCACACCTGTGAGGTTGGATGGATTATCTCAGCAAAGGAGAAGTGCCCACTATCACAAGATTTAGACTGGTTTGTGAACAATATTTGAGGGAAATGGTGATATTGTGTATGTGGAAAAAGTTTTAGATCTTTGAGTTCATCTCATACAAAATGGGAGCAAAACCAAATATATATACTTTTTTTTGTTTAACTAGTTTGAGAGGCCCTACAACTGATACTCAGATGTGACTTATACTCAGTGGTGGTGACAGTTCCGCGATAGAAACTGCTCTATCCTCTGCAGGCAAAGGAGAACGGGTACCCATACTAATACGCTTGCAATAGCACCCAAGTCATCCAGGGCATAGAGTTTTAACTTATGGTTAGAAATTTAACCAAACTAATTTCAGACAGGGTTATTTAAATTAATGTCACGTCTGAAGTTTTATAAAGTGAAAATATCATATATATGTTTTAGTTTTAAAGTAATGCACTAATTTTGAAGGTTTTAGTGTGGACATGGTGTGTGCGCAGTGCATTATGGGTAAAAGTTCACGACAGGAGAAATGCATTTGAGACGCTCTGTTCAGGCTCCACACAGACAACAGCATTAAACTTGTATATTGTGCCTAAAACCCTTGTGAATATATTCTCTGGGTTTATTGACATTGTTATCGTGTTTGTTTTATGTAAAAATGCCAGAAGAAGCCCAGATTGCTTTTCCAAAAGCCAAAATTGTGATTCAGGCCGTGTGATATAACTGCCGTAAAAATGCACAGAACACTGCCATCTACTGGCGACCGGTTACATCAGTGTTTTCAACCGCAGGATTTAAAATTATTTGTAGGTTTCCAAAACCTGAGAGACCCCACATGTGGAGATAAAACAAATCACAGATCTGACACGTTTAGGTTGTACAGTGTGTGGTGTCAGCCACACAGTAAAAAACACACACACAAACAGATTTCACACACGAACATTCCCAGGTCAGACACCTCGCTTTCTGATTGGCTGCATGTCACATTTAGCTCCTCAAGCGTCCTTCTGAGCGCTCTTACAAACAACACACGGCAGGAATATCTGATAAGATTATATTTAGCGTCATCACGATTGTCGGGGCGTCCTTAAGATTGTCAGAAGGGGAAGATCGGGTCCGTATTGGCCTAATTATCTTGCCATGTGAACCGGGCTTGATGTTATGATGCCGGAGTGACTTGACTGATCTGTTATAACACCGCACCAAACATGTTTTCACAATTATTTGATTTTTTTTTGTGCGACTGACATTATTCAAGCATTCAAAAGGCGATTCCTATCGCCACACAATTCCAACACATGAAGTTTTTTGACAGTTCTTGTTATTGAAAGAAACCTTGTCTCCCTAACTGGATAGAGTTGTGATATCATCACACTTGTGCTTGCGCTTAGGCGCTGTCTAGCAGAATCTTGAAAATTTCGTTATTTTTTTATACAAATGAAAGAAATGACATATTTTACAAAAGCACATTTATTTGTAAACACCAACATATTACACTGATTCACTTCTGTTGGTTTTTACATAGAATGAATGAATCAACCAATCAGTATTAGCGGAGGCTTAGTTTACCCATAATCCCCTCTGGGCATCTGTGTGTTAATGTTCAAATCTTCAGAATTAGTGCATTATTTTTAAAATTAACAGATATGTGTTATATATCACTTTGTACATTTTAAGAGTTTACATTAATGTAGTTATTCGATCTGGAATAATTTTATTTTAAAGCAAAACCATAAGTCAAACCTGCTCTTCATTTCAAGACCTCTGCCTCATCGCAGACGTTTTTAGGCAGTTTATCGGTTTAGCATTAAAAAAAAGATAACTTTTCAGTTAGCTGATTACCAGTTATCGAAGCTAACTTTTTGGTTAGCTGTGCCCACCACTGCTTATACTGAAAAATCACGCATTTGTTAGTCATAATAATCATAGTAACTATTCATATAGGACTTTCACAGGAATCAAAGCAGTAAACAAAATAAACTCAAATAATAAAGAAATAAATGGAAGTAGTATAATAATAATAATAAGTACACTACAAAAATTAATGAGGTGGTAATACTCCAGTGTGACATGTAAGTCACACTGGAGTATTTTCCCTCCCCTTTTTTAACATCTTAACAAGTGTGACACACACACACACACACACACACACACACACACACACACACACACACACACACACACACACACACACACACACACACACACACACACACACACGATGAAGTTGCATATGCCTGTAATTTCCTTCTTACTTCTCAGGGAAGAGCTCAGCGATAAAGTTTTTCCAAAGAGACCACTGGTTGCTTTTCATGGATCACTCCGGCACGTCGCAGGCTGTCAATGTACTCCTGCGCCCCCTGCAGACAGGAAAACAGCCAGAAATGAACTAAATATATTTCACTGCACACTTTTTGAGAAACAAGGGCACTCCAACAGGGATGAAATTTGACATGTAAAAATTCTAATCACCACGACATAACTATCTATATGTAAAGAGCTTTTATTATAAACCAGAAAATGGGGCGGCACACCCCCTTGTTTTGGCTGTGCACCCCCTTACTGAAATGAATTTTTTATTTTATTTTTTTTTTTTTACGTGTTATTCCTAGCATACAGCTTCCCCTCGGTGATTGATTCTTCCATAAATACATACACTGATGGCAAGAAATAGCAAGCCTGATTGTAATAAAGTATGTATTTTCTTCCAAAATACAAAAAAGTGACAAAATGACACTAAGAATATGTAAATATGTCCTATTTCACCCAGCTCCCATGCTCTGTTGTTGTTCGGGTCCTTCAAGAAGCCTCAGAATGCCCCATGTTGACCTCAAATTTTCCAAAGTTCAGCGCCACCCCCCCCCATTCAGTTTCTTCGCACATACATATTATACACACACACACACGACGTACAGATCAAATCAACCTAAAATTTCACTCAACAGAAACACTACAGCACAGACGTCTTTGATGGTCCATTAATACAATTAACCGCACAGCCTCATTCTCAACACCAATCCGGCTCATGATTTTATCACAGACAGGATTTCATGGATTGGAGAGTGTCAAGTTTGATGATCTAAGAATGGCATCTTTGCTTTTTGCAGATGATGTGGTTCTGCTGACTTCATTAGACAGTGACCTCTGATGTGCACTGGGCAGGTTGAGGCAGAGTGTGAAGCAACTTGGACGAGGATCAGCACCTCTAAATCTAAGACCATGGTCCTCTGTCGGACCAGGGTAGATTGTTCTCTCTGAGTCAGGGAAGAGTTACTGCATCAAGTGGAGGAAGTCAAATATCTGGGGGTCTTGTTCATGAGGGGAGGTAAGTTGAAGCGTGAGAACGAAAAGATTGGGGTCACATCTGAGGTCCTGCGGATGCTGTACCAGACGTTTCTCCGGAAGAAAGACCCGAGCAAGAAAACCATACCCTCAATTATGCAGTCAACAGGTGCATTTCAAAAAATTCATGAAAAAGTTATATATATGATGTTTCAGAGAGTGAAAATTTTATATCTTCTCATTTCAATACATAGAAAATAAATGTTTGAATCATTTTTTATTTTAGTTTTAATCATTATGGCCAACATCTCCAAAAATAGAATATTTTATTTCAAGTCATTATTTATGCAGTATGAATACCATGAATCTGTCAAATCTGGTTCAGTACACACAACCATAATCATGGGAAGATTGTCAAGAAGACACTCATGGGCACTGTCCTCGGGGAGGTTAAGCCACAGAAGGTTACTACTGAAAGAGTTCTAGATCAAAGTGTAGTCTAGGGCTGCCATGACTAGTCACGACTACGCTGACTATTGAAGCCATCAACAACTAATTTAGTAGTCGACGAGTGATTTGCTTTGAAACTTGAACCAATGAAGCAGTGCTTCGATCCGCTGCTTGCTGGATCTGTGTTTTGCTCCTCTTCAGAAGCGACAACTCCGCTTCTTATCCCTCTCAAAGCCATTAAAATATGTCAATCGTGAGTCACTTTTGTGAAGATTAAGTGACTAACTGGGACTCCTGTCTTGTGAGAAAGAAACGAGAATCGTCCTCCGTTCTGTTGCGCCAAAGGCTGCGCCGCTGAGTCAAGTTAGAAAGATAGAGTCCGCTCAGAATCAATAACTTTAAAGCGAATCACTCTTTAAATCAAATGACACCTCTTTCCAAATGTAGTAATACAAACAAACTGCAATCGATCAAAATGTTTTTTTTTCCTCCCAAAATGAGACGTCCTGGCTGACATGCAGCAGCCCAAGACTGTATGGCTGCAGACCTGCAGACTCCAGCAGCCAGCTGAGCTCAGCACAGACGTATGGAGTGACATCCATGTCGTTAATGTCTGAAAGGAAATGCTTTGGACAAAAACTACAGATTATTTTCTATCTATGTTCAGAGATCAAGGATCCAGTGACCAATTTCATATTTATTTACTTCAAGACTTAATAAAATGTTATTGACATAGAAAACCTGTAAAGCCTACTTATAGCACACAGAAAATTCACAGGTGGTATCGATAAGGGAATTGATAAGGAATCGGATTGATAAGCGGAAACGATAATGGTATCAATATCGATAAAATGCAATAAGCTGCCATTTACGTATGATCCGACTAGTCGACTAATTGCAAAAATAACTATCGGCTATCAACTATCGGCTCCTGGGAACTCCTCGGCTGGCTTGGGAACGCCTTGGGGTTTCCCCGGAGGAGCTGGGGGAGGTGTGTGTGTATCGGGAGGTCTGGGTGGCTTTGCTTGAGCTGCTGCCCCCGCAACCCGACTCCGGATAACGCGGAAGAAAATGGATGGATGGTCGACTATCAAAATAGTCGTTTGTGGCAGCTCTAGTGTAGTCATGGAAAGTTGACTGGAGGGGAAAAGTGTGGTCGGAAAAGATGCACAACAACAGGGATGACTGCAGCCTTGACAAGATTGTCAAGCAAAGGATTCAAGAACTTGGAGGAACTTCAGAAGGAGCAGACTGAGGCTAAAGTCAGTGCATCAAGAGCCAACACGCACAGACATGTCCAGGAAAAGAGCTACATGTGTTGTATTTGTTGTGCCAAGCCGCTCCTGAATCAAAGACGATGTCAGAAACGTCTTACCTAGGCTACGGAGAAAAAGAACTGGACCGTTTCTCAGTAGTCCAAAGTCCTTTTTCAGATGAAAGTAAATTTAGCATTTCAATTGGCAATCAAGGTCCCAGAACCAGGAAAAGAAGTTGAGAGGAACATAATCCAAGGTGCTTGAAGTCCAGTGCAAAGTTTCCACAGTCAGTGATGATTGGGCACCATGTCACCGGCTGGTGTTAGTCCACTGTGTTTTATCACGTCCAACATGAAGCCTCCTGGTTCAAACCCGGGAGATTGTAGAACTGCTTCCATTTGCTAACAAGACTTATGGAGATGCTGATTTATTTTTCCAGCAGGAGTTGGCACCTGCCCACAGAGCCAACACTATGGTAAGTGTGGTACTACTACTACATAAATGAACATCATTTTCAGAAGTTAGATATTTCTGCTTTATAAAACCTTTAAAAAAAAAAAACTGATCAGCTGAAATATTCTAAAACTTTGAGATATACATTTTCTATTTGTTGGAGCTGGGAGGTCTTCCAGGAACATCCAATTAGGAGGAGGCTCTGGGGAAAACCTCGGACTTGCTGGAGGGATTATAATTCCCAACTGTGTGAGATCTCCAAGGGTTCCACCAGGAAGAGTTAAGAGGACTTTCCTGAGGATAGGAGAGTATGGAATGAGCTGCTTGGTCTGCTGCCAGTTCAACCCGGATAAGAAGCAGGAAATGAATAAACAAACAAACAAAAAAAAAGTGCTGACACCTACGGATGATGGAGAATGTTCATGGTCTTATTTTCAAATACTCTAAATACTCCTATGCATCTAATGAGAGAAATGGTGAGAAGCAGTCAACTGACCTTGACACCGGCGGCGTAGCCCACAGGTTGAGGGGCTATATTGGACTGACCGGGTTCTCCAGTTATCATGGCCATGCCAAACACCTCCTGAAAGGCGTCCCTGACTGCTTCCACACTGCCCTCCTTGTCTGAAGTCACAACACATCAATGTCCCCACCAGACTCTGCAGAGCAAGAACACAGCAACACTTAGTGCAGAAAGCTGAACATCTACAGAGATAACTTAGCGCAGTTTAAAGTGGTCACATCTCAGAGATCCACCAACACCAAACAGGCTGCAGCTGCACAGGTTAGACACTTTACCCGCAAGAACAAACACGGGCCTCTAACCACAAAAACAGATCAACAGATGCTGATTAGAGAGATCCGCTGTCTAAACAGCATCTTGATATACCATGGATTATCTCAGCAAAGGAGAAGTGCTCACTAATGCAGATATAGACCGATTTGTGAGCAATACTTGAGAGAAATAGGTCTTTGTGTTTTGTTTTATCTCAAAATGTTTTACATCGTTGAGTTCAGCTCATGAAAGATGGGAGCAAAAAAAAAAGTGTTGCTTTAATATATCTTGTCTACAGACACACACACACCAGGGAAAACAATACCCTGCTAGCACCGTTCAAGAACATGTAGGGTAGCAGTTTAAAACAATTAGTTTATAGAATAAAATTAGTTGAAGCTCTGTAGACCAATAGTGTTTGTCATGATGGTTAAAATAAATTGCAGAAGCCAGATTTGCTGATGTAGTACAGAATAAAACCAAAACAAAACACACAACACGACTAATGGTTTACTGAAATCCCCAAAATTACAAGTGGATGACAAACATTTTGAACTGTTCTGTTTCAGAGTGAGTAAGATGGAAAAGTATACGATACTGATTTGATGAAGCCTCACAAAAGCTGCCTGAGGGCTGAGATTTCTTGTAATAAGTTAAAACGTGCGTTTGGAAGAAGATGGAGAGGGAACTCACTGATGTAGGGAGCCATGCCGGGATCCAGAGTGGTGATCATGGACTCTACAGAGTGCTTGGTTTTGGTCCAGGACCGTCTTCACAACAGGATTTCCTGCCACTCCCTGCAGACACACAGCAAATTCTAGAAGACTCTCTTGGAGTTAAGGACAACCGTCACCTTCTTACCTCTGTTGATTTTAGTTTTACCTTGAAGAAGCCCCAGATGCCTCCACCAGGTTGGAGATTACCAGAGACTCTGGGATCTTCCTGTTCCTCTGGGAAAGTGATAGCAGAGCCGCTATCCAAGCCTGCTGACATCACCGGCTGTTGAACCATGGGGCTGGAAACAGCATCTGAGGACAGGATGGAAACGAAATGTCAAGAAGAATCCCTGCAACAAGAGAACTGCAGTTTGATACGTGTGTGTGAACCCAACACCTGCAAAAGCCACATGAGTGCAGTGCTACCTGGGAGAACTGAGTATACAAATGGCTGTAATTCCAAAACTTGCTATCTTGCAAACAATTCCAACAGACCCTCCAGTTCTGACAGCCTTGATTTTATGGGACACCCCAAAGTGATAACTTCACCTTCAAACCTGTTACGGAGGATGAAGTAAGCAAGACCATTAAGGTCCTTAAAACAAAAGCAAACACTGGCCATGATTCTGTCTTAACTAATCTACCACAGTCAAGGTGTCCTCTGGTTGTACCGCAACTTACCCCCATTTCCAATCAGTTGCTTCAATCTGGCATTGCGCCACAACATAAATAAATAAATAAATAAATGGCCAAAGTAGTTCCACAAACATAAAATATAACGCAATGCTAAAATACCCTCAGTCGCATGAGCATTGTGTTCTTTGTAATTTTCAGTGTTTAATTCATTACAATCCTATTGTTTTACAATTTGTACATCCCCTCAATCAATCATGCACGATAATTGTTTTGTAATTAAGTTCAGAGGTGTCATTAGTTTCCAAAAACAGCGTTTTCAGTTGTACAAGTGTTTATTGAAGTGTTCTTGTTAGCTTTTGCATAATTTATGAGAAAGGTGTTATTGCTTCCCTTTACACCCAAAATGCGCGTGTACGGGGGGGGGGGGGGATCTGCCTTTTTTCTTTTCCAAAAGTCTGGTGTTTCTGATCACCAGCACTGCGGCTGGATGTCAGTCACACACAAGCGCGTGGGTTCGATTACCAGTTCTGATCATGCACACACAGGCGCTGTGCTCGTGGATCAGACACACACACACACACACACACACACACACACACACACACACACACACACACACACACGCTTCACCTTCTCTCCAGCTGATTCACTCAGGATGAATGCATTCAGTGTTTGGATATGTTGTAGTGCACATACATGCGCGAACAGAAGGACTTGCCTCGTACATGATTTAGCAACTCAAATGTTCAAAAAAAGAATGCAGCCATTTGCGATCACACCGGGTTTTCTGTTTTTATATGTCACACCTCTGTGGATCAAAGCTGTTCACATGCGAATGCCCGCTGCTGCTGGAAGTTTTTTTCCACACTTGATGGCTCAAAGTCTCTTTTCTGTAAACTCCTGCCTGGTTGCACAAACGGAGGTGCAGTTCGCTCTGAGAGATCACAGTAGACGACACAAAATATTATTACATCGTGTTGGCCGTCAACTCCACAGAAACGAAGCTGACCATGCTGCTGCAAAGCTACCGGCTGCGAACAAATACACAGAGATCAAGGATCACTTCCTCAAAACGTTTGAACTGTCAGACACTGAAAGGGGCAGCAGTCTGTCTGCAGAGGCTGGAGGACAGCAAGCCCTTCAGAGCTCATGGACAGAATGCCACAGCTCTCTCCTCACGTGCGCACAGCACTGGCCAACACCACAATCACGGGCTGCCCATGCGCTGGCGGAGAGGCCGACAATTCTTCCTGGCCGGCCAGCACCACGGCATGACTGCGGCAGCAGAAGCCCCACACCGCCGAGGAGCTGAAAGCGTCCACAAACCAGCTTTTGTACTGTGTGAAAACATTCAGCTGGTTGAACGAAGTCAGAACCAAATGCTAACATTACAAAAATTAAGCAAACAATAAAAAACCTTCAAGAACTACAGCATAACGAAATACGAATTAATTAAGGTTTTCGGAGGCATTCGTTCAAATTTTTCAACAGTTTCAAAATCCTGACAAAGCGGCAGCTGCAGGAACGAAGCTGCGCGAAGGTTAAATGACGCCAACGAAACTCAATGAAAGTCCAGATTTCTTGTTTTGTTTGGGCTTCGTTGCGTGTGACCTGGGCCATTAATTCAAGACATCATGTCAAGTCAAATTATCTGTCTGTGCAACAAGATAGTTTTCCCTCAGAAAAGTTTTCGGTATAGTGGGTTAAAAAAAAAGCAACAACAAAAAAGCCAGATTTCTTTCGTGAACGGTGACTTGCAACCTCTGGGTGATGCCCACGGATGTGCGTACCATGTTTGATGCATTTTCATTCACATACCCAATAAGGGAGGCAGAACGTCAGCACAGTCCAAAATTTTACCATAGAGAAGATTTAAAGGTGGCAGGAGGATCAACTAACGCCTGTGTGTAAGAAACTCCGGTTTCTGTTTTCACCCAACATCATGTTTGACTGAATCCATCCATCGCTGACATAATCAACAGCATGTGCACACATTAACGCTTACCGCTACTTAAGCTATCCGGGTGGAACTCACGTCATGTGAACTTTGATTCCGGTTTATGTTTGTTTGCCACATTATGTTGCATGTGTAAACCATATTGCGCAGAGTCGAACTGTGTATTCTGCGTGCAATTCTATGTACTGAACGACAGTACGGTTCAATACAAATACATGTATTGTGATATCTTTAGTGTATATTAATACTGTCAGCTGAACAGGGAAGCTGCCTAGGACCTCTCCTGTTTTCTATATATACAAATGACTTGCCGTTAGTCTTGGAGAAAGCCAAAATATCAATGTATGCTGATGACAACTATTTATTCATCACATACTAATGTCCAAGAACTCGAAATTGTATTTACTGAAGCTCTAACATCTGTGTTGGAGTGGGTCACAAATAACAAGCTAGTTCTAATATTGGCAAGACAAAAAGTATTGTTTTTGGAACCAAACATGTTGATGACTGAACCCAAGCTGAGGCTTGCTGTCAGAGATGTAACTGTTGAACAGGTCAACGAGACCAGACAGCTTGGAGTTGAAATTTACTCTGAACTATCATGGCCCAAACACATTAGTAGAGTAGTACGCAGGATGGCCAGGGGTCTTTCAATGGTGAGATGCTCCCACCTCTTACCTCCTTACCACCTCTTAGGAGGTAAGAGGTGGTAAGGAACATGATTATGATACCAGACATGCCATGGAGGGCATATTTATAATACCTAAAGTGAAAAACAATAAAGGAACAAGTGCGGTAATGTATAGAGCAATGTTTGGCTGGAACACTTTGCCAAGGGACATTATTATAATGCAACCAGTAAACATCAGCTTAAAGTCCTTTGAAAAGGCATCTTCTTAGAATTTAACATTTGGTGTTATTGACCATTCTGGGAAATTATTGTAGTCAATCGTTTGACAAGAATGAGATTAACTGTAAGTGACCATATTGAGCCAAAGGTTTCTCTATAACTGGGTCCTGTCACTGCGTGTGCAGATGAGTGTGTGTGTGGGGAAAGGGTACTCTGTTTTTATTTATATATGTATAGTGGTGTGGTGTTGTGAAGGCTGGTGGAATCTGTTCTGTGAGCACCATGTTGGATTGACTCGAGGAAGAGTAGCTGTACTTGTTACAGCTAATGGATATCAAATAAATATAAATACATATATATATATAATATAAACAAGAAAAAGTCAAAAACCAGTATTGGTTTCAAAGTCCACATGGTTCAGACTGCAAGTATTTTATTCTTAAATAGTTCAAATCATAGTCAACATATAAAAAAAAAAAAGTATTTTTATCATTTTATTAATACTCGGACCTGATCCCACATAGTAAATGGGGTAATGGACTGCAGTTATATAGAGCTTTCCATCGATCAGACACTCAAAGCGCTTTACAATAATGCCTCCATTCAACACCCAATGTCAGGGTGCTGCCATACAAGGTGCTCACTACACACCAGGAGCACTAGGGGATTAAGGACTTGCCCAAGGGCCCGTAGTGATTTTCCAGTCAGGCTGGATTTGAACCGAGGATCTCTGGTCTCAAGCCCAACGCTATCACTAGACCATCACCTCCCCAAAGTGATAAGTGTGTTGAAGATGTACGTATGTATAATTATTAAATGTAGTATTTTTTTCAAAGTAGTAAAATTATTGGTTAATATCATAATTATGTGAAAAAAAGTGCCTTTTTAAAAGATTGTCTGTGTGGATCCACCCTGCACCAGAGGCCTGCACAGTATGTTGTGCGAATTGTGCAGAACAGACAAGAAGAGAAAGTGGGTGCGCTGTCTGGTTTTAATTGCAGTTACTGTTCCTCGAGTCAGCATTATCAAACAAGAGACAGACGCACACAGTTTGATTATCGAAAAGAGACTTATAGCATATTTAAAGCGAAGCAGTGTGTTCATGTATTCCTTAACTCATACACAGCACTGTGTTTTGGTCCCGCTCCACTTAAAGACGACGCGTGAGGAAGTGCGCACATTATTTAGTGTTTTAATCGAGTGAGTCAGAGAGCTGCATCCGTTTTTCCTACTGTGTAAGAGTGCAAATGTAAACTTTCTTAGTCAACATTTTCGAAATGATTACATCTCTCATCATTTGTGCCATATAGTTACTGTGTGTACTGCGCATTAAAGGACATGTCGCATGTGTTTTAACGTCCCAGTTAGCGACACAACATCAAAGTACTCATGACTGTAAATCTCTCTATCATATATATATCTATCTATCTATCTGTCATCATGGAGACATTCCACATTCATTAAGCAGCAATAAACAGCTGACATGCAGGTTAAAAACAGCTGTTATGCTGTTTTAACCTGCATGTCAGCTGTATTTTTTAAATTAATTTTTTAATAATTGTGTTATAAACCAGTCACCATTTGTTTTATTATACATCTGTGTAGTTAATTAAGATTTCGTGCGCGCACGCACAAGAAAAAAAAAAAAAAAAAAAAAAAAAAAAAAACTAGCTGCTGCTGCTCGCTATCTCACCCTCAAACTTTCATAATTGTGTTATAAACCAGTCACCATTTGTTTTTATATATATAAAAAAAGATTTTTTCAGTTATATACAACACATTAGCATTTTTAACAGACTGTGTTTATGACTAATTGCTGCAAGTGCACAAAACCTTCTACAGCTGCTGCTTTTACTGTGACTGCATCAAAATGAACAGTTATCACTCAAAAAACGAGTCATCATAAACAACATCACAACTGTGTAAACTTTGGAATTAATCTGTGCTTCAGCTCACTGAAGCGGACACTGGGACGCTTCTAGTAAGGACGTCACCTGTCGGAAACACTCGAGTACTCACGAGGTACTTTGTTTTTGGAAGTCCCCGTAGCTGTTTACTGTGAATGCCATAGACTTTAAAAACCGGTCACGGAAGTAAACACGTAATCCCGGTGGATCAGTCAGGTACTCAATTGTCTTCTGGGGGCCAGAGCAGGCGACATTGAAGGAATTTGAAACTGCTGGCTAAGGCTAAGCGTAAATTTGGTAAGATTGTAATTCACGTCGGCAGTAATGAACACCCGGTTTACGCCAATCGGAGGTCACTAAAATTAACATTGAATCAGTGTGTAACTTGCAAAAACAACGTCGGACTCTGTAGTTTTCTCTGGGCCCCTCCCCAATCGACCGGGAGTGACATGTTTAGCCGCATGTCTCCTTGAGTTGTTGTGACTGTCTGAATGGTGTCCAAAAAATGAGGTGGCTTCACAGATAATTGGCAAAGCTTCTGGGGAAAACCTGGTCTTGTTAGGAGAGACGGCATCCATCCCACTTTGGATGGAGCAGCTCTCATTTCTAGAAATCTGGCCAATTTTCTTAAATCCTCCAAACCGTGACTATCCAGGGTTGGGACCAGGAAGCAGAGTTGTAGTCTTACACACCTCTCTGCAGCTTCTCTCCCCCTGCCATCCCCCCAATACCCCATCCCCGTAACAACGGTGCCTGCTCCCAGATCACCAATAACCAGCAAAAAGTCTATTTAAGCATAAAAATTCAAAAAGAAAAAATAATATAGCACCTTCAACTGCCCACAGACTAAAACAGTTAAATGTGGTCTATTAACATTAGGTCTCCTCTCTTCTAAGTCCCTGTTAGTAAATGATATAATATTGATCAACATATTGATTTATTCTGCCTTATAGAAACCTGGTTTACAGCAGGATGAATGTTAGTTAAATGAGTCAAACACCCCCGAGTCACACTAACTGCCAGAATGGTCGTAGCACGGGCCGAGGATTAGCAGCAATCTTCCATTCCAGCTTATTAATTAATCAAAAACCCAGACAGAGCTTTAATTCATTTGAAAGCTTGACTCTTAGTCTTGTCCATCCAAATTGGAAGTCCCAAAAACCAGTTTATTTTGTTGTTATCTATCGTCACCTGGTCGTAACTGAGTTTCTGTGAATTTTCAGACCTTTTGTCTGACTTAGTGCTTAGCTCAGATAAGATAATTATAGTGGGCGATTTAAACATCCACACAGATGCTGAGAATGACAGCCCTCAACACCTGCATTTAATCTATTAGACTCAATTGGCTTTGCTCAAAATGTAAATGAGTCCACCCACCACTTTAATCATATCTTAGATCTTGTTCTGACTTATGATATGGAAATTGAAGACTTAACAGTATTCCCTGAAAACTCCCTTCTGTCTGATCATTTCTTATAACATTTACATTTACTCTGATGGACTACCCAGCAGTGGGGAATAAGTTTCATTACACTAGAGGTCTTTCAGAAAGCGCTGTAACTAGGTTTAAGGATATGATTCCCTCTTTATGTTCTCTAATGCCATATACCAACACAGTGCAGAGTAGCTACCTAAACTCTGTAAGTGAGATAGAGTATCTCGTCAATAGTTTTACATCCTCATTGAAGACAACTTTGGATGCTGTAGCTCCTCTGAAAAAGAGAGCTTTAAATCAGAAGTGCCTGACTCCATGGTATAACTCACAAACTCGCAGCTTAAAGCAGATAACCCGTAAGTTGGAGAGGAAATGGCATCTCACTAATTTAGAAGACCTTCACTTAGCCTGGAAAAAGAGTCTGTTGCTCTATAAAAAAGCCCTCCGTAAAGCTAGGACATCTTACTACTCATCACTAATTGAAGAAAATAAGAACAACCCCAGGTTTCTTTTCAGCACTGTAGCCAGGCTGACAAAGAGTCAGAGCTCTATTGAGCCGAGTATTCCTTTAACTTTAACTAGTAATGACTTCATGACTTTCTTTGCTAATAAAATTTTAACAGAGAAAAAATTACTCATAACCATCCCAAAGACATATCGTTTATCCTTGGCTGCTTTCAGTAATGCTGGTATTTGGTTAGGACTTTCTCTCCGATTTTTCTGTCTGAGTTATTTTCATTAGTCACTTCCTCCAAACCATCAACATGTCTATTAGACCCCATTCCTACCAGGCTGCTCAAGGAAGCCCTACCATTAATTAATGCTTCGATCTTAAATATGATCAATCTATCTTTATTAGTTGGCTATGTACCACAGGCTTTTAAGGTGGCAGTAATTCAACCATTACTTAAAAAGCCATCACTTGACCCAGCTATCTTAGCTAATTATAGGCCAATCTCCAACCTTCCTTTTCTCTCAAAAAATTCTTGAAAGGGTAGTTGTAAAACAGCTAACTGATCATCTGCAGAGGAATGGTCTATTTGAAGAGTTTCAGTCAGGTTTTAGAATTCATCATAGTACAGAAACAGCATTAGTGAAGGTTACAAATTATCTTCTTATGGCCTCAGACAGTGGACTCATCTCTGTGCTTGTTCTGTTAGACCTCAGTGCTGCTTTTGATACTGTTGACCATAAAATTTTATTACAGAGATTAGAGCATGCCATAGGTATTAAAGGCACTGCGCTGCAGTGGTTTGAATCATATTTATCTAATAGATTACAATTTGTTCATGTAAATGGGGAATCTTCTTCACAGACTAAGGTTAATTATGGAGTTCCACAATGTTCTGTGCTAGGACCAATTTTATTCACTTTATACGTTTCCCTTAGGCAGTATTATTAGACGGCATTGCTTAAATTTTCGTTGTTACGCAGATGATACCCAGCTTTATCTATCCATGAAGCCAGAGGACACACACCAATTAGCTAAACTGCAGGATTGTCTTACAGACATAAAGACATGGATGACCTCTAATGTCCTGCTTTTTAAACTCAGATAAACTGAAGTTATTGTACTTGGCCCCACAAATCTTTGAAACATGGTGTCTAACCAGATCCTTATGTTGTGTGGGCCGCTGAAGAGGAGGTACTGCTGGCCCACCACCACCAGAGGGCACCCTGCCTGGAGTGCGGGCTCCAGGCACAAGAGGGCGCTGCCGCCTCACAGGAGCAGCCGGGGTGACAGCTGTCACTTATCACCTATGACAGCTGTCACCAATCATCTGATCTTCATTTGTATATCAGCAAGACGACATCTCCCACCTCTTTGCCGAGATATCGCTCTTCTTAGGAGTACCAGTATCCGACAAGCGGAGGCAGTGGCCACCTGGGAGTTCGGGACTTGGCGGCTCCAGTATTCCCGGGGTTCGGTGGCAGAGGAAATCGTGTGGTTCCGGTTCTGCTTTGGACAGACGTCTCTTATCTTCGAGCCTGCCCACATGACACATTCTGTGAATTGACTTCATTGCATTCTATTGTGATCTGCCGTGTTTGTTGTGCCTCATTCACAACAGTAAAGTGTTATTATTTGACTTCCTCCATTGTCCGTTCATTTGCGCCCCCTGTTGTGGGTCCGTGTTCCTACACTTTCACAACACCTTACTCTGGATGGCATTACCCTGACCTCTAGTAATACTGTGAGAAATCTTGGAGTCATTTTTGATCAGGATATGTCATTCAATGCGCATATTAAACAAATATGTAGGACTGCTTTTTGCATTTGCGCAATAGCTCTAAAATTAGAAAGGTCTTGTCTCAGAGTGATGCTGAAAAAACTAATTCATACATTTATTTCCTCTAGGCTGGACTATTGTAATTCATTATTATCAGGCTTGTCCTAAAAGTTCCCTGAAAAGCCTTCAGTTAATTCAAAATGCTGCAGCTAGAGTGCTGACGGGACTAGAAGGAGAGAGCATATCTCACCCATATGGCCTCTCTTCATTGGCTCCTGTTAATTCTAGAATAGAATTTAAAATTCTTCTTCTTACTTATAAGGTTTTGAATAATCAGGTCCCATCTTATCTTAGGGACCTCATAGTGCCATATCACCCCAATAGAGCGCTTCGCTCTCAGACTGCAGGCTTACTTGGAGTTCCTAGGGTTTGTAAGAGTAGAATGGGAGGCAGAGCCTTCAGCTTTCAGGCTCCTCTCCTGTGGAACCAGCTCCCAATTCAGATCAGGGAGACAGACACCTCTCTACTTTTAAGATTAGGCTTAAAACTTCCTTTTTGCTAAAGCTTATAGTTAGGGCTGGATCAGGTGACCCTGAGCCATCCCTTAGTTATGCTGCTATAGACCTTAGACTGCTGGGGGGTTCCCATGATGCACTGAGTGTTTCTTTCTCTTTTTGCTCTGTATGCACCACTCTGCATTAATCATTAGTGATTGATCTCTCCACAGCATGTCTTTTTCCTGGTTCTCTCCCTCAGCCCCAACCAGTCCCAGCAGAAGACTGCCCCTCCCTGAGCCTGGTTCTGCTGGAGGTTTTCTTCCTGTTAAAAGGGAGCTTTTCCTTCCCACTGTTGCCAAGTGCTTGCTCACAGGGGGTCGTTTTGACCGTTGGGGTTTTTTCCGTAATTATTGTATGGCCTTGCCTTACAATATAAGGCGCCTTGGGGCAACTGTTTGTTGTGATTTGGCGCTATATAAATAAAATTGATTTGATCATCGGATGGTCACTAACAGCCTAAATCTAAACTGTTATTGTTTCACTGTGACATGTGTGTGACATGTGTCCTTTGAACATCATGCCAGACTGTCTTCAATATTTTGTCATTAGGTTTGCCTGATTTTACGCAAATGATGGCATCTCAAAAAACATCACTGTAAAGATTTTTAAATATCATAGGCAGCTTCGATATTCAGCAAATATCCCATCTGTGAAAACTTAGACCTATTTTTATAAAACAACTTTTGAGCTTCATCGCATTGTGGTGCAAAAAGCGGTAAAGATTAGATTAGATCAATCTTTTATTAATACCTTGGGAAGACTCCCACAGGGAAATTGAGGTTCCAGCAGCACTGCATAGCAGCACACAGGGTAAGAAGCACACAGAGTATCAAAAGTGAAAGTAAAAAACAATTTGCAAATATAAATACACAAATATAAATACCACAAACACTGCTCAATACTGGTTTATTGGCTACTACTGATCCTCTCCTTCCCTTCCTGTCTTCCGATATTACCGCCCCCCCCCCCCCCCCGTCCCC
The DNA here is from genome assembly GCF_902500255.1 of Thalassophryne amazonica. Classification (NCBI taxonomy): domain Eukaryota; kingdom Metazoa; phylum Chordata; class Actinopteri; order Batrachoidiformes; family Batrachoididae; genus Thalassophryne; species Thalassophryne amazonica. The sequence continues at coordinate 64,132,008 of NC_047119.1, forward strand.
CCAAAAATTGGACAAAATGGGGACGGTAGTACACAAATGTGAATCAGTACACTTTAAGGTTAATATTTCAAGAGAAATCTAGCATTGCCTTAAAGGATGTGTTTTAATGTGTATGAATCACTCTCTTAAATATGTGAAAAAAAAGAGTAAAAATAATCTCAGCCTTCGCAGTTTGCTCATCGCAGTCATGTCTCATTGTTTTTTATTTAAACTAAAGAATGTCTCTTCACACCCTCACACTTATTTTCTTAATACACACCTACCATATACTCATGTTAAGCAATGTTTAAAAATAAGAAGTTTTTTCAATTTCAACTGGTAACACCTTGATTTTATTAAAGGGTTCATTACGGCAGACGGCGGTACCTGGCATTGCAGCGGGACTGGAGAACGAAGGCATCAGAGGCGTCTGTGGTGCTCGACCAGCATGGCCGCGTGTGATGTCATAAGCTGCACTCATAGAGAAGCTGGATATGGGCGGGCCTACAGGAGGGGCTGAAAGACCAGGAGCCAAGGGGGGCGGCGGTCTGACAGAGGACACCAGAGGAGGCGCAGATGGAGAAGAAGCAGGAAAGGAACTGCAGGTAAAGGGGACTTTGTGTGTGGAAGGCGAAGTGAACTGAGCGGAGAAGGCGGGAGATGGTGCCAGGGGGCTGGTGAAGGTGTGAGGCGAGTGAGCAGGTGGAGGAGGAGTGCAGACCGACTGTGGGCCAACGGAGGGGGGGTTGCTGCTGCTCGGCAGACCTGAAACACAATAGAAGCGTGTTGGATTCATGTGCACCACAGGTGTTTTTTCGAAAACCTAATTAACAGACAGGTGCATTTTGTGACTATTTTTTGAGACACGCCTCCCGCAACAAATACTCATACAAAGTTTTAAAATCCGCCTACTGTCCAGGTTGATTGGTTGCAATCTATGACAGATCCTCCACAAACGCACAAAAAGGCTCTGCTGTGTGTGTGCACATGCAAACACGTACAGTAACCAGTAACTCAGCTCCACATGCCCCAATAGACAGGAGGCGAGGAAGACAACAAACTGAGGAGGCTCATGTGTGTGTGTCAGTGCAGAAAGAGAGCTCAGGCTAGTTTCGCACGCAGCAGTTTTCCCAACAAAAAAAAATTCTGACAAATATACATTGATCATTGTTTTTTGACCTCAGGTTTAATGTTTGACTTGTGTACTTGTGTTCATTTTGTAGTAAAATACAAACGTCCTTTTAAATCAGAAAATTGAGATCATTGATGTTGCGTCAGATAATAATGAGACCTTGACTGACATAAAATAATGACAAGAACATCAAAAATAATAATAATAATGTACACTCAACATTTCTTTGTAGACCAAGTAAAAAACAAACATGAAAGTAATGTTATAATTAATGTTAGAGAGAGAGAGCGGAAGGAAGGGGGTGGGAGAGAGAGAGAGAGAAAATCTGTCAGATGCTCAGCGGTCCAGATAAAAAAATGATTTAAAAATACATACAGCACTGTCTTTTTGTTCAGTTTTGACCTGAACAGCCACGCTATGCTTCTGCACCAGAAACTGTCCTCTGTCTCCGCTCATGCGCCAGAGCTTCGGCCAATTAGAAGCCCAGAATGAGCCACCACACAGCCGCAGGATATAAACTCATTTATTATATGGTATGTGATTTTGCCAACTTCTGATTGGCCCATTCGCCACTTTCTGAGCTGCACCACATGCCGAGTTGACCGCTGGTGGAGCCGAGTACACATCGTGTGCAGCGTAGCGCTAGCCAATCGAGCAATGGCTTCTATCGATAACGGCCAATCAGATAACGCGATACAACACCTACTTTGGCCCACTTTTAGTTGTGTTGTGCGTCTTCATGACGACGCCGTGTACACAATGCAGTAAAAACTAAAGGCACAGAAAAAAAAAAAAAAAAAAAAAAAAAAAAAAAAAAAACGCTGCTGGCTGCAGCTGCTCCTCGGTCTTCTCTCACAAATGTGTTTAAATACAGTCCATAAAAGTTCTGCTCACAGATTGATTGCCAGAGACAGGACATGTCAACGTTTAGTAAAAATTCCGGACATCCCCAGCCCACTCACAGACGATTCGTTCGTGCGCGCACGTGAACAATTAAAGGAAAAAAAGGCTGCCTGCACTCCTCACTCTCCACAAACTCTCTCATCACTGTGTTAACCCTCCGGGCCGATGCCGTCGTATACAACGGCTAAGATCAAGCTTTACTAAATTATAAATAACTTTTTAATGGTATGAGAGTTTCTGTGAATTGTTCTGTAATTTATGTTTTGTAGCATGGCCCAAGCAGAGGGTCACCCCTTTGAGTCTGGTCTGCTTGAGGTATTTTCCTCAGAGGGAGTTTTTCCTTACCACTGTTGCTCTGGGGGTTGGTAAGGTTAGACATTACCTGTGTGAAGCACTTTGACGCAACTCTGTTGTGATTTGGCGCTATATAAATGAAAATAAACTGAAACTGAATTGAAATGAGATAGACACTTACTTTTTTTTTGCTGAAAAGTTAACACCGCGGACTTTCGAGCCAGCCATTGGCCATTTTTGTACTCCTCATAGGATCTGTGTGATGATGTGCACAATGTGAGTGTCCAATCGAAATTGGTTTCACCGTCACATGCTTTTCCAAAATCCAATTGTACGGCAGATTCACCTCACGTGAAAAGCCAAAGATTGTTTTTAGGAGTGATATGTTACTAGTTGGCTCATTTGAATAGCCCCCTGGGTGCTCCAATGATTACATACTATTAGTACATACTCAGTGTGCCCTGCGCCATTACGCACAGCGATCAGTGAAAGCAGGAGCAGACGGAGAGCCTCTGATGACACTCTCACATGCTCAAACAAAGAGTGTGTAACTATCAGGATTGCTCCACTAGTTTGCATGTGAATGTTACTGGATAACTCTGTTGCTTTCTCTGCGTAAAGCACTGTTTACCATATCAATGGACAACAAAACGCATAGACCAGGGGTGTCCAAACTTTTTTTAGTGAGGGCCAAATACAGAAAAATAAATAAAGGGCCGGGCCACACACTAGGTGACATATTGACACATGAATACTGTGTGTATTTCTAACTCACCTATAACGTGAAGAACATTGCACTCAGTGGGAGCAGTGATGCTGTCCTTTGGATTGAAGGATGGCTGACATGTCAGGAGAAAGTTTGGTGGTTGAGACACAAAGGACTTCACAGAGATGGCTATCAGTCATTCTGGTTCTCAGTCTGCTTTTGTTCTGATTTAACAGAGAAAATGTTTGTTCACATATGTATGTTGAGCCGAACAGGCTCATCATTCTTTTGCGTGGCGTCTCATCAGAGGAAACTTGGCATTATCCAAACTCTGATAGAATTCAGGGAGGGAGAGAAGCTGATGTTGACTCTTCAGAGAATCATCACATTGCATTTCAATCAGTTCTAACTGCAGACTCTCTTCCACTTCTTCTGCTTCCACCAGGAAGGGGGTCGAGAACAGCTTGATTTGTTTTTCAATGACAGAAAAATCTTGGAAACGCTGGTTGAATTCTGTCATGAGAGATGCAATCACAGACATATTTCTCCTTTTTAGCAGAAAGGTCGGCCTTTGGAAAAGCAGACTTGATTTCAGACAGCGCAGGGAAGTGTGCAGCATTAAAGCCTCGTAGTTGTGTCGCAAACAGGCGGAGCTTTACGCAGAAGGCTTTCATGTGCGCATACAGGTGTGGCACCAGCTGTTCTCTGCCTTGTAGGTTCTTGTTCAGTGAATTCAGATGATGTGTAAGATCAACTAAAAATGCCAGGTCTGCCAGCCACAGAGGGTCACTTAGTTCATGAAGAGGTTGGCCCTTCTCTTTTAAAAACTGGTCGATTTCTGATCTCAGCGAATAAAACCGGTGCAGCCGCGGCTGAGCCAGCGCACATCAGAGTGGTAGAGTACATCCCCGTATTCAGCATCCACATCAGATAGGAAAGCCTGAAATTCTCTGTGGTACAGTCCTCTAGCTCGAATTATGTTGACAGTTTTTACAACAGTGTTCATCACATCACCCAGCTGGACAGTCTTGGCACACAGTGCTTCTTGGTGGATTATACAGTGCATCCTAACAGCCTCACCTCCGCTCTCTTTTACCTTGGCGCACACTAACGATGCCATTCCTTTGCGCTCACCCGCCATGGCCGGAGCTCCATCAGTTGTTACTCCACAGAGCTTGTCCCATTTAAGCCCCATCTTTTCAACTGCCTCTGACACAGCTTCAAAAATATCTTTTCCTGTCGTTGTGCCTTTTAGGCTCATCATATCAAGCAGCTCCTCCGTACAGCAAAAAATGATCATCTACTCCCCGCAAAAAAATTAACAGTTGCGCGGTGTCTGTGGCATCTGTGCTCTCATCGCATGCTATCGAGTAAAAATCAAAAGCACAAGCTTTATCTCTCAGCTGAAGTTTCAAGTTAGCGGACAAGTCCTCGATTCTCCGCACCACTGTATTTCTGGATAAGCTCACATTGTTGAAATCCGGCACTTTTTCTGGGCACATTATTTCTGTGACTTTGATGAGGCACTGCTTTATGAAATCACCGTCTGAAAACGGTTTGCCGTGCTGTTGCAATAAGTTTAGCGACTTCATAACTTGCTGTTGTGGCGTTTTCCTGTATTTTGTTAGCACGAAAAAAAAACTCCCACCGTGTTTGAAATCTTCTACATTCACTTAATATTTTGCGTTTCTTCGGTGCTGCCATTTCTTCTTCTTCGGTGCTGTAAAAGTTTTCTTCGCTTAATTTCGTTTCTGTGGCTGGCTAGATGGAGCCAGCCGCTGGCTCCATCTAGTGTTGAAACTGAGAAGTGCAACAAAGTTGACCTCAAGCTTCTTGTGCGGGCCATACTTAATTATATTTTCAGAATTTGCTGCGGGCCAATAAAAACTGAACCGCGGGCCGCAGTTGGCCCGCGGGCCGTAGTTTGGACACCCCTGGCATAGACCATTTTGTATATATATTGTTCAAAATGTGCATTTGTGTTTATTGTTTGAACCTCTGTTGTACAGTCTTTCACACAAGAGCCCAAATTACCTTTATAAAGTGTCAAAACAGTTGTTTATTATAGTTTGCTGTGTGTTTTGAATAAATGTGTGAGGAAAATTATTTTTCGCTTTATTTTTTCCTTGCCTATTTTTGATTGTAAACCTTTATTATACTTATAAAACACAACAAAAGCATATATATTCTGAAAGCACAGGTTGTCCTGAAAAAAAGAGACACAAAACTTGATTGTGGGATGCAGGGAGAGCTGTTAACAGCAATAATAAAACATTTACGCCAGGCGAGTGAACTGTCCAAAAAAATGCCCTCGGACCCCAGAGGGTTAAAGAAAGGACATAAGTCCTGCTCACAGACTGATTGCCAGAGACAGGACATATCCACATCAAGTATAACACATATCCACATTTACTCACAGACGGCTCGCTCGCGCGCATGTGCTCGCGCATCTCGCAGGCAAAGTAGGAAAGATAAACTATAACAGAACTCAGAGCGTAGACCTGCAGCTCAGCACAAGAACAAATATAAACTAGAAGAGAACTCAGAGTGCACAGTCTGTCTGCAGCGCGCACCTGACGCAGACATTCCTGCGTCGTCATGACACCACAGGAAGCTCGAGGCAGCCCCGGTGTAGAGATTGTGCTCCTGAAGTATTTTGGACCTGTTGGTGCAGTATGACAGTAATAATAAAGAGCTGAAACTTGAGATTGTCAAACATAGTAAAACTGAAAAATCAAACTCCCAATTTTCTTGTTTACCATATAATAAAACAGTTACAGACTTTTGATTTCGGTGTACCCATGATTATGCGGACCTGGTCAGGATGAGGTTCACCTCGGCGAACCCCATCCTGACTAGGTCTGCATAATCACGGGTACACCTCATCAAAAGTCTATAACTGTATAGAGTATCGTAAAAGTAAATAACACAGAGGACTAAATGGTAAACAAATGTGCGGCCAGGAGGAAAGCACTCTGTCTGATCCATGCTCAAAGTTTTGAACACGCTCCAAACTTTTTGACAGGCACGACAAACACAAGGAACTTGGTATCACTTCCTCCTACATTTCCTTGATCCGTCATGGTATGACTGGGGCTTTATGTTCATGCTGAGGTTACACACAGTCAACAATGGCAAAACAAACCATTGATGTAGTCTTTCAAATTCCTCCGGTACCAGAACCAGTCCCTCTACAGCAACAAATTGCAGAGGTTGAGGAGGTTGGGAGAAAATAAAAAAATCAGACACATCATTTCAATTAAAATGTGAGGTTAAAATAAAACAGAATATTGTACTTTTAGTATTTATTACAAATCTATTTATCAGTAATAAAGTTAAAATGGGGAAAGATATGAATAAATGTGTTGCAGGTCAATTTCAGGTTTGCACCCCTAGATTTTCTCTTTGTGATCCTAAAATTTTCATAAGAGGCTACATACAGTACACTGAGTAAAAGTTTCATGAGATGATTTGAGAGAAAAGAAGATATTCGATATGCGGTCAAATTAATTACATTTCTTAATATACATCCATTTTTATATTTAAAGCCTTTAAGACCTTCTTTAAAAAGTCGGGACTGGGGCATTTTAGAGCTCGTAATTTTTTTCGCCCTTTATAAAGTCGGGACTGGGGCATTTTAGAGCTCGTAATTTTTTTCGCCCTTTATAAGGAAAGAATTTGGGCACCTCTGTGTTTAGCAGGAAAAAACAACACATTAACCAGTTCCAGCACCCTTCAAAGAGTTTTTATTTTCACACTATGCAGGGTTATTCCCGCAAAACCGTAACTGAAGTCTCAGAGTAGCTGTTTGTTTTGGAAGTAGCTTGACCTGCAGAGCGAGCCTATTCCCACCATCACTGGGTGAAAGTCGTGGTGCATTCTGAGACTGTTAATTTCTTTTAATAATCGAATGATCATTTTGTCTTTTTTATGCCCACATTTCTACGTTCGCCTTCTTGAATGTGAATATTTTCTGGTTTATTTGACTGAATCTTTTTACTCCTCTCTGGCAGTACAATGAGTATCTTTGGGCTGTGGACAAATGAAGAACATGTGAAGGCGTCACCTCAGGCCCTGGAAAAAGTGCTCAATATTTTTCACCACTTTTGGACATTTTATGACCCTAACAACAAATCAATTAACTGGTTGATTGTTTTCTTGATTAATCAATGCTGAAAATAACGTGCAGCATGAGTCAAAGCTTGCAATCATACCTTGTTAACACAAATGTCCAAACTAATGAAACACATACGTTCAAGTGAATGTTTATAACTGAATGTAAATGTGTACATACACATCATTAATTAAATACTGAATCATACATTAATCGACACCTTGTGCTGGATGTGAACCATCAATACTCATATTCACTAACAAATTGTAACTAATATTTACAATAGAAATAAAATAAATTGAACTGAATAGTATCTTTATAGGTGATGGTAAATTAAAAGAATAAAGATAAATCAGCTTGTGTGCTTGATTTATTTTCACCAAGAAAATACTGTCAATTAATTATACATCTATAAACTGTTATAGGTTATGACATTTTCAGGTCAAGAGCTCAGCATTCCACACACACACACACACACACACATATACATATATATATATATGCAAGCATCATGATATGGGCATGTTTCTCCTACTATGGTGTTGGGCCTATATATTGCATACCAGGTATCATGGATCAGTTTGGATATGTCAAAATACTTGAAGAGGTCATGTTGCCTTATGCTGAAGAGGACATGCCCTTGAAATGGGTGTTTCAACAAGACAATGACCCCAAGCACACTAGTAAACGAGCAAAATCTTGGTTCCAAACCAACAAAATTAATGCCTCGCAGATGTGAAGAAATCATGAAAAACTGTGGTTATACACCTAAATACTAGTTTAGTGATTCACAGGATTGCTAAAAAAGCAGTTTGAACATAACAGTTTTGAGTTTGTAGCGTCAACAGCAGATGCTACTATTATTGTAAACGCCCCCTTTTCTACTTTTTTTTTTACTAATAGCCCAATTTCATAGCCTTAAGAGTGTGCATATCATGAATGCTTGGTCTTGTTGGATTTGTGAGAATCTACTGAATCTACTGGTACTTTGTTTCAAATGTAACAATAAGAAATACTCAAAATCTGGATTAATCTTTTTAGTCACATAGCACTACTATTATTCTGAACACTACTGTAAATAAACCCTGCAGGGACTTTATCGGCCATGTATAATTTGTGTTGTGAAGATGTTTGCCTTACTCAGACAAGTGTTCCGTTGAAATGGGTCACATTGCTTCCAAATTCTGCCAAGGAATGGTTTATTATTACGGCATCCGGACTGAGTATTTTAGTTAAAATTTTGTGCCACTATCAAGCACGGGCTGATTTCTTTCCATTATATCTCCAAGCCTTTGTGTCTGCTTGAGTTTATTTACAGCCTGAAACCACGGCCTTGATGCACTGATCAAGTAGCAGCAGTCAAGCCTGAATTATGGCCCGAAAGCAGAAGTCATTTTTCTTGTAGTCCCTTCCTTGCCTGGCAGCTCGAGACTGACTCCAAAAGAGCACTTTCCCGTAGGACGCTGCGTTAAAATGTGCAACTTTAGAGCAGAAATAAACATGTTTATAGGCTGGAACAAAAAACAGTTTTGGTCTTCAAAGATAGTTTCCACCTCCATGAGAACTGTTCGGGGGCTGAATTTTTTTCTAGGTTCTGAGTTTAAGAAGTTTTAAACCATAAAGTTCTGTATAATTGTGGGTGTGGCTGCTCTGAGTGACAGATGATAAGTTAAGGGACTCCTCCGCCTCTCATAGCCTTCGACGGTAACTCAAGAGTCCACTGGCAGCGGCTACTCTCTATTGTTTTGTTGGTGTGTCTGTTTGGAGTATTTTATTAATAATATGGCTTGCTGTGCAGTGAAATGTCTTATCAGATCATCCAAGACGTCCCTGCTGCAATACTGACGCCGAGTGAAACTCCGGTCTTATTTAATGCTGTGTGCTAAAGGTGTTAGCACTTTTAGCAGCTGTCAGTAGGTCCACTTAATGCACGATTACTGAGGAACTATAACAGCTAACATTTACTGTCTTCATCAAAGTAAACTGTTATGAGAACCACTGCACAAAAATATGATTTAATAAACACCCAAACCAAGGCTAACTTGTTAGCTGGGGCTTCAGACTTGGAGAGAGGAGTGTGTTCAGGTGTTTGTCGTCACATATAGATCCACGCACGCTCCACCCCTTTATGAATCAATGAGTTCACTGTGAATCAGTGTGGGCGGGGCTCTCAACGTGGTGACACCCAGAAAAGGTGTCATTTAGGCTTTTCCTGGGTCTCTATAGAAAACCGATGGATGACGTCATGCAGGCGCTGTCCAGTATTTATACAGTCTATGGCATTGATTCCAACAGTCTCCTTAGTTTTTTGTTTTTACACAAAAAACACTCACAATTTTGTAACTACTTTTCACTTAGGTGAAAATGGGTTCCACTGCTAATTAACATAACACACATGGTGCGGCCGAGCTCTGCCAGCAGTAACGTGTGGCCTGCTTTGTGAAATGTGCCAGTGACACTCCATGCTGCTGAAATGCAGCAAAAGTTGCAAACTTTCTCACCACCTCCTTGTACAAATTCTATGAGAAGACTGTTTAAAATTTATATCAAGGTTTGTTGCAAAGCATACAGACGCACACAGGGAGCATATTTGAGTGTGTGTTTAATAGAGATGTGCAGGTTTGGCAGGAGAGTTGTTTTTCCGACTATAGTTTATTGTTGAACCTACATGTGGACACAAGACAACTTGCAGAATGAATGAAAAAACGCAGCACATGCCACATTAGTTATGAGGACAGACAGTGAGAATGCGGTACAAGCGTGTGGGATGTGACTGTTCACAGTAACAATGCTGTAAAAAAGAATTGAATGTGGAGCATGTACGATCATGCGCATGGTAAACATTAATGGGAATGAGCTAGTTGCTGTGAGAACGCGTCAAGGACGTAATGAGGATGAAGCATGGACTTGAAAACAGTATGTTTTTCCATTTTGATTATGTGCCCGCTCTGTTCAACAAAACTGGCATTATGAACATGAAGCTTTTGAGTTATAGAGACAGCTAAATTTGTCACTGCTTTGCTTACTTTTTGTTTGTTTGTTAAGTCTTACCTGTGGTCACAGATGTTCCACTGACTACAGCAGCCACACACTGAGGTGTCATCGGGCTGATGGGTGGCGTGGTCTCAATCCTGGACTCTTCCATCATTGTCTCAACTTTAAAGCGACACTTCAGCCCAGAACACAGAGAAGCTGCAATGACACACTGTGGTCACTCATTTATCCTCACCAATCCACCAACAGGGGCAAGAGGAAATGGCTGCACGCTCGATATAAACACAAAATAAATTCTGTGTATCACAAAATACTTTGGACATTTCAACCATCAAGGTGGCTCTGTGTTATTCCAAGAACACATCAGATATAATGAGTCCAGATATGATGCATTCTGCAACTGATCAGACACTCGTCATCACCATCAGTGGCAGCTTGGATGAAACAGTTTTCAATTTTTACAGTATTTCAATCAATAACTTCAATATTTTTCGAGAGAAAAACGCTGCCCATTATTAATAAATTATTAATAATAATAATATTATTATTATTAACGGGTGTATTTATTTCACACACAAGCGTGTGCAAACGTGGAACACCTCCACCAAACTAATAAAGAAAGCTACATTCTTTAATGCCCTGATACGCATCCTTACAACCACACAAAAACAAACATATACGTGACTTTTTATTTAAGTTGTTTTTTTTTTAATATTAGAGTAAATTTTGTTGTCTCACCTGCTGCTAGCTGAACGAGCTCGTCGAAGAATCACAAACGCATGTTGATGACGTCACGTGCTGCCACGTCTGCTTGACAAAACTCCTCCTACTTTGTACGGTTTTTTCCAGGGTTTTTCTTTTCAAAGACCTTTATTGACAAAAACTAACACAGAACGACACAGCACACAACTGTGATAAATTAACTGTTTACACAGAAGTAAATCAATAAATAAATCAGTAAATCTCTTCGGCCTCTCCCTTATTTTCACTAGGGGTCGCCACAGCAGATCTGAGGTGGATCTGCATGTTGATTTGGCACAAGATGCTGTTTTTTGTTTTTTTTTGTCACAAACTCATAAATGAATTAACTTATGGTAGGGAATATTTTAGAAAATGTGTGTTTCAAGATGGACGGGTCTAATGAAAAACCAAAAACTGGTTCCTTGTTACAGATAGTACTGACTCATACTGCACCTTGAATGGTGGCATCTATATAATGGGGCATTATGATGTCATTGCCTGAGCTTTATGAGGTAATTGACTTTGTTGTTCAATGAATGCAGACTCATACTGCATCTTTAATGGTGGCATCTTATACGAGGTCTATTAGAAAAGTATCCGACCTTCTTATTTTTTTCAAAAACCATATGGATTTGAATTACGTGTGATTGCGTCAGACAAGCTTCATTGTCAGGAAATGGCGGAATGATTTGGGCTTTTTTTCCATCAGAATTTTTTCAGAAACTGTTAGAGACTGGCACCTGGAAACCATTCGAAAAATTTATCTGGCTTTCGGTGAAAATTTTACGGGCTTCACAGAGAATAAGGACTGTTACTACAGCTTTAAGGACGCTCGGCGCACCACGCTCCGTGCCGCCATCGAGAGCCACAAACCACCGGATCATTTCTAAACGGATGGCTCTGTGGAGCCGGACCGTCGTGTGCACTTTCTCTGGTTATCACAAGAGCTGGACATCAACCATTTTCCGGCAGATTTCACTTTTAACAAGAGATTTTGTCATGGAAAGCAGAGCGGAGGCTTCGCGCGTCACGACCGATTTGCTGATGGAGCGAGACAAAGGAACACCTCCGTTTTGGTCTCACAGGACGGCTTTGAGATGGCGTTCAGACAGCTGTCGGTGGTTTTTCTACTGAGTGATTATCCGAGAAATTGTGGATGTGCCTGGACATGCCAGAACATGTCCCATGAGGCTTCATCATGGCGTTGCTTTGCGCCATGCGGCATTGCGTGACGCACGGAATTCCTCTGCACGTCTGTCTCAATGTGCCGAAAAAGTGCTGATGTCCATGTCTTTTCACAATTTCTGTGCTAGTTAGACGACGTCCCGGATAAAACACAGCGTCCAGTTTGGAAATGACATGCCAGAACATGTCCCGTGAGGCTTCATCACGGCGTTGCTGTGTGCCATGTGGCACCGCCGCGACACGTGAAGCCTCCGCTCCTCTTTCCATAACAAAAACTCCTGTAACAGTGGAATGTGCTGTTCAAGTGCACACGACGGTCCCGGCTCCACAGAGCCATCTGTTTAGAAATGATCCGGTGGTTTGTGGCTCTCGATGGGGGCACGGAGCACGGTGCGCCGAGCGTCCTTAAAGCCGTCCTTAAAGCCGTCCTTAAAGCCGTCCTTAAAGCTGTAGTAACAGTCCTTATTCTCTGTGAAGCCCGTAAAATTTTCACCGAAAGCCAGATAAATTTTTCGAATGGTTTCCAGGTGCCAGTCTCTAACAGTTTCTGAAAAAATTCTGATGGAAAAAAAAGCCCAGATCATTCAGCCATTTCCTTACAATGAAAATCCGCCGAGGGGGTGGACCACTCCTCACACAAAGCCTGCTCACAGGCGAATGACGCAACCGACAGGCGTGGAAAAACTCACGCATGCGCACGAGGGTTCAAGCTTGTCTGACGCAATCACACGTGATTCAAATCCATATGGTTTTTGAAAAAAATAATAAGGTCGGATACTTTTCTAATAGACCTCATATAATGGGGGCTTTATGATGTCAAGCCTGAGCTTTGTGGAAAAAATCACTTTACTGATGGGTAATCAAACAACATGCAGCAGTTCTTAATCTGTGGCTGTGCTTCTGTGAATTAAAAACAAACCCTGTCAGAAAGAAGTCACTGATTAGATAAACTCAGAACGAGGGCATCATCAAAGATTCAAAGAAGACCGACTGCTAAGGTAGGTCGTCCATGCTGGGACAGTGTGGAAGACAGGACAGGAATTTTAGCACGTCAGGTGAAAAATGACTCAGTCTCTTTCTGGTCTCAAACAGATGATCAAACTAAATTTCATGTTGATCACTGTGAACTGTGGACGGTTTTATTTATTTAATTTATAAAATTTTTTTTTAGATGGGCTTCACTCAGCAGTCAGAGCAGCAGGAAACTTTGTTGAAGAAACTCGCGGACACAGAAGCAGAAAATGCTGTGAGTTTAACACAAATCTACACTCAACAAAAATATAAACGCAACACTTTTGGTTTTGCTCCCATTTTGTATGAGATTAACTCAACGATCTAAACCTTTTTCCACATACACAATATCACCATTTCCCTCAAATACTGTGCACAAACCAGTCTAAATCTGTGATAGTGAGCACTTCTCCTTTGCTGAGATAATCCATCCCACCTCACAGGTGTGCCATATCAAGATGCTGATTAGACACCATGATTAGTGCACAGGTGTGCCTTAGACTGCCCACAATAAAAGGCCACTCTGAAAGGTGCAGTTTTGTTTTATTGGGGGGGGGGGGGATACCAGTCAGTATCTGGTGTGACCACCATTTGCCTCATGCAGTGCAACACATCTCCTTCGCATCATCCGTGAAGAGAACACCTCTCCAACGTGCCAAACGGCAGCGAATGTGAGCATTTGCCCACTCAAATCGGTTACGACGACAAACTGGAGTCAGGTCGAGACCCCGATGAGGACGACGAGCATGCAGATGAGCTTCCCTGAGACAGTTTCTGTCAGTTTGTGCAGAAATTCTTTGGTTATGCAAACCGATTGTTCCAGCAGCTGTCCGAGTGGCTGATCTCAGACGATCTTGGAGGTGAACATGCTGAATGTGGAGGTCCTGGGCTGGTGTGGTTACACGTGGTCTGCGGTTGTGAGGCTGGTTGGATGTACTGCCAAATTCTCTGAAACGCCTTTGGAGACGGCTTATGGTAGAGAAATGAACATTCAATACACGAGCAACAGTTCTGGTTGACATTCCTGCTGTCAGCATGCCAATTGCACGCTCCTTCAAATCTTGCGACATCTGTGGCATTGTGCTGTGTGATAAAACTGCACCTTTCAGAGTGGCCTTTTATTGTGGGCAGTCTAAGGCACACCTGTGCACTAATCATGGTGTCTAATCAGCATCTTGGTATGGCACACCTGTGAGGTGGGATGGATATCTCAGCAAAGGAGAAGTGCTCACTATCACAGATTTAGACTGGTTTGTGAACAATATTTAAGAGAAATGGTGATATTGTGTATGTGGAAAAAGGTTTAGATCGTTGAGTTAATCTCATACAAAATGGGAGCAAAACCAAAAGTGTTGCGTTTATATTTTTGTTGTGTATAAAAACAACATGATTACATTTCAACCAAATATTTTCAGGTTTCTTTTTTTTTTTAAATGAGATCAAACTGATTTTTTCCCCCCAGAATCTTATCCAACAACTTGAGGAGAAAGAAAAAGAAATTAACTGCCTCTCTAAATGTTTGACAACTAAAAAGGTAACAAGTGAATCAAGAATTACTGTTATTTTTAAATCCTGCTTTGAACATTTGGATTTTTAAATTGTGGAGGAACCAACAAAATGCATTTTTGTTCTTCTCATATATTTAGGTGGAAAACATTGTTAAAGATTTTATATATATATATATTTTTTTATCACTGTTAAACATTTGTACCTTTGTCTTTGTTCTGTTATTGTGCTGTTATGCACCTGTCTTAAAAGTAACCCTGGGAATGTACTTGTTATTCAACTTTGTTTTAGCATGCTGGGGTCAGTCTGAACTGGGAGTAAAGAACTGGAGGTTGTTTTGACCGTTGTGAATTTATGGCCTTGTATATGTGATGCTTAGTATAAAGAACAGGACACTCCAGGCAGATGCAGAACAGATGATAAGTGCAACAGACGAACGGGATGTGCTGACCTCCATTGATAAGATTAAAGAAACTGTTTTTCCACGCAGATGCACTTATTGACGTATGTGTTTATGTTACGGGAAGAAACTTGTCTTGCGTTGTCCCCCCCACCCTTAGGACAAGTTTTATGATGTGGTTAGGGCTTCTCCAATAAAAGAGCAGGAGCGCAGGCCAGACTTTAGTGTAGCTTTGGTGTACAGCCTGACTGCACTCCTCGCGAGATAAATTTGACTTTCTGTCTCACTGGTGGTTCTTGACTCTGTTTGTCTTGTTAAAGGTTTTAAGAATGTTTGGAGGAGAAAATACCCAACATTGACTGGGGGCTACGTCCGGGATCTCAACAATACCGGAGGTGTCCGGCGGGGGTCGCCAAGTCCAGACGTAAATCCTTGGCCAAGGTCCGATCGATTGATCGTGTCTGCAATTGTCGACCGCCGGTGGCATCGTCTGGTTGACGAGATTTTCCCGAAGAAGACAGACAGGAAGTCGAGTCAGTGAGTAGAATTTCTTTGTAACAGTACTGAGTGAGTGGTGATCAGATCACATAAACAGTTAAATTCTGCAAGCGATGATACAGAATCGTCTGTTAATGAAACACAGTTAAACTCTGTAAGGAGGTCGGACTCCTCTACGATGGCGAGGAACGCACGTAGTTAAATTCCGAAGGAGGGTGCGGACTCCTCTGTTTATATACGCGTACCGGTAGGGAATAAAAGTGTGATCACATAAACAGTTAAACTCCGTAAACGATGGTGTGGAATCGTCTGTTAATGTAAAGCAGTTAAACTCCGCGAGGAGGGCGGACTCCTCTACGGTTGCGAGGGACGCACGTAGTGAAATTCCGGAAGGAGGGTACGGACTCCTCTGTTTTAAATACGAAGTAATACCGGTTTTGAGAATAAAAGTGTGAGAGTGTAATACTTTGGACAACGTAAGTGGCAACCGTGTGTGTGGAAGCAGAGGCAAGTGATTCCGCTTCCTACGGGGAGGTGAAAGGAATCAACCACACGACGGCAAATTAATTGTCACGTCCAAAGAAAGTGAAAACTTCAGATTTAGAACACCCTAGGTGTGCCCCCGTCTGAAGTCCAAATTATAACAAGGGATAATAAAAATGGGGGGTAAGACGTCTAAAAATAAGAGGAATTTATCAACTGACGACTGGAAATTTATGGAAGCAAAAAATCCAAAAGCAACTAAGAAATTGGAGACCTGGATAAATAAACATGACTTTGACGGACGACTGAACCTGACTAGTATTCAGAAGTTGAAGGAAAGGTTAGAAAAGGAACATAAAGGTGATGAGAAAAAGAAGCAGAAAATAGGGGCAGATTTAGTGGCATTTTGGGAGGAGGAAGCAGAGAACAGACAGAAGGGAGCAGAGAAGCGACGATTAGAGAAAGCAAGGAAAAAGAAAGGCGTAGGTAAGGCAGAAGAAGATGTGATAATTCAGCACAGAGAACCAGAACAACCTCAACAACCACCGTCGGCTGGATCGTCGGTAACAACACAGTTATATCCTCCTCTACCAAAGGATGGTGACGTACCGCCACCACAGTATGATTTGGCAGTAAAACCTAAGGTAAAAAGTGAAAAACAAGAAAAGCCACAAACACGCAGTCAAGCAAAAGTGCCTACAGCTCCTCCCATGGAGGAACACAGTGACCAGGACGGTGCCTATCCTATGATAGAAGTACCAAATCCTCGTGCAGGCACAGCAGGAGTAATAGAGGATTTGTTAACAGCAGGAGTAATAGTGCCATGCCCAGATTCACCATGTAACACACCCATATTTCCTGTAAAAAAGGCTCCGCCCTCAGTGGGGTGGAGAATGATTCAAGATCTGCAGGCAGTAAATGCTGCTGTGATTAAAAGAGCACCATGTGTTCCAGATCCACACACCTTGTTAAATTCGCTGAGACCAAATTCTATAGTTTCTCAGTAATTGACATAAGTAATGCATTTTTCTCTGTGCCAGTACACCCAGATAGTCAATTTTGGTTTGCTTTTACCTTTAAAGGACAACGATATACATTTACCAGATTACCGCAGGGTTACGCAGAGAGTCCAACTATTTATTCTCAAGTCATGTCAGCATGTTTAGCCAATTTCGTTCCACAGGCAGATAGCCAACTATTAGTGTATGTTGATGACATTTTGATTGCCTCTGACACACGAGAAAACTGCATAACTGACACAGTAGCATTATTATGTTTCTTATTTAATAATGGCCACAAAGTGAGTAAAAACAAAGTTCAGTTGTGTAGGGATAAAGTAAAATATTTAGGACATGAATTATCAGCCACAGGGCGTACTATCCTGTCTGACAGGAAGGAAGCAATTTTATATGCTCCGAAACCACAAACTAAAAGACAGATGATGTCATTTCTTGGACTGACTAATTACTGCAGGGCATGGATTCCTTGCTATGCAGAATTGACTAGTCCACTTTCTGATTTGATGTACAAAGATGATATTTCAATGTCAACCGTGTTGGAATGGAACAAAGAAGCTGAGGAAGCTTTTGTAAAAGTAAAACAAATGTTAGTGTCATCTACAGTTTTGGCACTACCAGATTATAGTAAACCATTTACTCAAACAGTGGATTGTAAAAATAATTTCATGACAAGTGTCTTAGTACAGTCACATGGTACAAAATTACGACCAGTGGCTTACTATTCTTCCAAATTGGATACAGTAGCAAGTGCATTGCCTCACTGCGTGCGAGCTGTAATTTCAGCCTCTATGGCTGTTCAAAGTGGCAGTAATGTTGTTCTATTCCATCAGCTGACATTGAAAGTTCCACATGCAGTTTCTGCACTCCTGTTGCAGACAAACATGAGCTTTTTGTCCCCAGCAAGACATCTTTCGTGCATGTCCTTGCTATTATCACAACCACACCTTACGGTAGAGCGCTGTACAACATTGAATCCATCCACATTGATACCTTTACCTGAGAATGGTGAGCCGCACAATTGTCTTGATGTAGCAACAGTCTGTATGAAAGCACGCCCAGACCTCCAGGACACACCCATCCCAAACAGTACAATTGTGTATGTGGATGGTTCTTCCACTAAAAATGCTTATGGACAAACACAATCTGGATATGCTGTTGTCACAAATTCAGAAGTATTGGATTCTGCTTCATTGCCATCGTCATTTTCAGCACAAGCAGCTGAATTAGTTGCTTTAACTGCAGCTTGCTATCTGTTTAAAGGTACGGCTGTAACAATTTATACAGACAGCCAGTACGCTTTCAGCACAGTGCATGTGTTTGCAAAACTGTGGGAAGAGCGTGGAATGGTGACATCATCTGGAAAGCCGGTAACTCATGCCACTCTCCTAACTGCACTACTGAAAGCTGTGAAATTGCCTAAACAAATTGCTATATGCAAATGCGCGGCTCACACCAAAGGCTCTGATATAGTTTCACAAGGAAATGATTTTGCTGACAGAGCTGCGAAGGCGGCAGCAGCAGCAGCTTCTTCTATTTTTGTTGTACAGGAAACCACTCCAGATTTGCACTTAGGTCACATACTGCTTGCTGAGATGCAACAGCAGGCACCTGAGAAAGAAAGGCAGATGTGGTTACACAAAGGAGCTACATTCGCAAATGATTTGTACTTATGACCACAAAAGAAACCCATATTGCCAAAAAATATGTTTAAATGGGCAGCTATTATGAGCCATGGCGTGACGCATGTCTCATCAGGGGGTATGATATCGCAATTGCAATCTATTTTTTGTCTTTATGGGTTCGATGCATATGCAAAACAGCATTGTAGAGCATGCATGACATGTGCAAAACACAACTCACAAGGCAATTTGAGACCCCAAAGAGGCAAATTTCCAACACCACAATATCCCTTTCAAGTGATTCATATGGATTATATACAGCTGAGTAAACATGAAGGAAAAGAATTTTGTTTAGTCATAATTGATGCGTTCTCAAAATGGGTAGAATTGTTCCCCACAAAACATGCAGATGCACTTACAGTGGCAAAAGCATTGTGCAAAGACATCATTCCACGATTTGGAATACCAGAAACAGTCTATTCAGATAATGGAGCGCATTTTGTTAATACAGTAGTGCAATACGTAGGAGAAGCGCTACAGATTAATCTCAAAAATCATTGTGCTTATCATCCACAAAGTGCCGGATTAGTGGAAAGGATGAATGGAACAGTAAAAAACAGACTTAGAAAGACAATGGAGGAAACAGGCAGACCATGGACACATTGTGTAGATTTAGTAAAAATGTACATAAACATAACTAGTACCATGGGGTTGACACGGTATGAAACATTGTTTGGCAGAAAATACCGATTGCCATATTATGGGCAAATTTGGGATGTACCCGAGGACGCCAAATTGGCAGATTACATGAGGAAGATGTTAGAAAGACAACGAGGGAGAGTTTCAAGCACTGATGATCCCATTTCTCCACAGGATGACCCTAAAGTGGTACCTGGAGACTGGGTGTTGATAGGAAGCATCAAGAGAAAACACTGGCATTCACCTAAGTGGGAAGGGCCCCATCAAGTACTACTCACAACACCCACAGCTTGAAAATTGGGGAAAGAAGTACATGGATTCATTTAACTCACTGTTTTTCCACGCAGATGCACTTATTGACGTATGTGTTTATGTTACGGGAAGAAACTTGTCTTGCGTTGTCCCCCCCACCCTTAGGACAAGTTTTATGATGTGGTTAGGGCTTCTCCAATAAAAGAGCAGGAGCGCAGGCCAGACTTTAGTGTAGCTTTGGTGTACAGCCTGACTGCACTCCTCGTGAGATAAATTTGACTTTCTGTCTCACTGGTGGTTCTTGACTCTGTTTGTCTTGTTAAAGGTTTTAAGAATGTTTGGAGGAGAAAATACCCAACAAACATGAAATCCAGTAAAAGTCTGGAGGCACATTTACAAGGACAGCTTCGTCAGAAAGAGGCCGAGAACAGCCGTCTCAGCGTGCAGATGAAGGTTTGTCACTGGATCCGTCGTCCTATGGATGATGCTTTTAGTGCTTCTCTTCTATGTTTGCTTTGTGCTGTTTGACTGAGAGCCTGACTGACCCTCGACCTGACAACAGTCATCAGATTATAAACTCAGATCAGGACACAAAACACTCAGGTCCAAAGGTGTTTGGACTGTTGTGTGGGCCGCTGAAGAGGAGGTACTGCTGGCCCACCACCACCAGAGGGCGCCCTGCCTGGAGTGCGGGCTCCAGGCACCAGAGGGCGCTGCCGCCGACGAAGGCTGTCAGGGTGACAGCTGTCACCCATTACTGGACACAGCTGACTGCACTCAGGACGGAGGTATATCAGCAGGACAGCGTCTCCACCTCAGTGCCGAGATATCGCCTTGAGCCTAAGGTAATCTTCTCTGCAGCTTATTTAAGTATAATCCTATAATACTTGTTAAACCTTTCAGGACAGCTGACTACCGAAAGCCGAGTGATCGGATAAGTACTCACCTTCCTGCTTATTGTGACAAGAGGTGGAGGCGGCTTGCCCCTCTCATCTACTGGGTGCGGTCGCATCCCAACCTGTGTGTTTGTGTTCTTTCCCGCCAGCAGTACCGGATCCGACGAGCGAAGGCAGTGGCCGCCTGGGAATTCGGGACTTGGCGGTTCCAGTACTTCTGGGTTTCGGTGGCAGAGGAAATCTGGGTGGTTCCGGTTCGACTAGGACGGACGTCTCCTACCTTCGGGCCTGCCCACAAGACACCAGCAGATTTCGGCTTACACCTCCAAATTGTGAATTATTGTATCAGTTGTGCTAATTTCACAACAGTAAAACTTGTTATTCACCTTTCTCCATTGTCCGTTCATTGCGCCCCCTGTTGTGGGTCCGTGTACCTACACTTTCACAACAGGATATCTCGGCCAGCGTCATGGATCCCGAGGGGCGTCAACCGGCTGTTGAACGGCCAATGGAAGAACAGGGCGCAGCGGCGGCTTCGGGAGGGGTAGTCGGTGAGTTGCAGCGGATCCTCACCGCTTTCACCACTCGGATCGATTTCATGACCGAGCAGCACGTTCTCCTAAACCGCAGGGTGGAGGCTCTCGCCGCACAAGTGGAAGCGCGCCCTCCGGGCGCCGCTGCGGCTCTCCCTCCCGAGGACCCTGCGTGTGAGAATGACGTTCCACTGGTCGTTCAACGGTCCCTTCCTCCGTCCCCTGAAGCATACATAAGCCCTCCAGAACCGTACGACGGCTGTGTGGAGACGTGCGCGGACTTCCTTATGCAATGTTCGCTCGTCTTCGCTCAGCGTCCCGTGATGTACGCAGCTGATGCTAGCAGGGTAGCTTATGTGATAAATCTGCTTCGCGGGGAGGCACGCGCTTGGGCTACAGCGCTCTGGGAACAGAGCTCACGGCTCCTTCAGTCATACGACGGGTTTGTACGGGAGCTCAGAACGGTGTTCGATCATCCCAACAGAGGAGAGTCCGCTTCAACCGCATTACTGTCCATACGACAGGGACGTCGGAGCGCAGCTGCCTATGCAGTCGCCTTCCGCATCGCGGCAGCGAGATCCGGCTGGAATAGCACTGCCCTCCGCGCTGCCTTTGTAAATGGATTGTCTCTGGTCCTAAAAGAGCACCTGGTGGCTAAAGACGAACCGCGGGATTTAGATGGGCTCATTGATCTGGTCATACGGCTTGACAACCGGTTAGAAGAACGTCGCCGGGAGCGAGGCGAAGGGCGTGGCCAGGCACGGGTCGTCCCTCTCCCTTCCGGGTCCGGTCGAGTTCCGCCGTCCCCACGCTCCTCTGTTCCGGCGCTCCGTGCGCTTACGGCTCCCCCTGCTGACGAAGCTATGGACACGAGCAGGGCAACATTTAGGGCACCTGGAGCACAAAGGAGGCGGGCCCACGGAGCTTGTTATGTTTGTGGCTCGAGTGAGCATATGGCAAACGACTGCCCCGAGCGGTTAAACTCCAACGCCCGCCCCTAGAGACTGGGCCAGGGGTGGGCCAAAACATGCACGTGGGACACACCCACATTGCTACACGACTCCCAGTCACGATCCTGTATGAGGATTCAACCCTGAAGGCCCCAGCACTGGTGGACACGGGCTCTGAGGGGAATCTGCTTGACAGCAGATGGGCCAGGGAGATAGGGCTCCCTCTGGTGGCTCTTACCTCGCCTGTGCAGGTTCGGGCACTAGACGGCTCCCTACTCCCACCAATCACACATAAGACACCTCCAGTAACTCTGGTGGTGTCAGGTAACCACCGGGAGGTGATCGAGTTCTTCGTGACTCAGGCCACCTCCCGTGTGGTTTTAGGGTTTCCATGGATGCTGAAGCACAATCCCCGGATTGATTGGCCGTCCGGGGTAGTGGTACAGTGGAGCGAAACCTGCCATCGGGAGTGTCTCGGTTCCTCGGTTCCTCCTGGCTCCCAAGCTAAGGAGGAGGTCCGAGTCCCGCCCAATCTGAAGGCGGTGCCAGCGGAGTACCATGACCTCGCTGACGTGTTCAGCAAGGATCTGGCCCTCACGCTACCACCCCACCGCCCGTATGATTGTGCCATTGATTTGGTTCCAGGCAGTGAGTTTCCGTCCAGTAGGCTGTACAACCTCTCACGGCCGGAACGCGAATCCATGGAGACCTACATCCGGGACTCATTAGCTGCCGGGTTGATCCGGAATTCCACCTCACCGATGGGCGCAGGTTTCTTTTTTGTGGGTAAAAAGGATGGCGGGCTTCGTCCATGCATTGATTACAGGGGGTTGAACGAGATCACGGTTCGCAATCGATACCCGTTGCCCTTGTTAGATTCGGTGTTCACCCCCCTGCATGGAGCCAAGATGTTCACCAAGCTGGATCTTAGGAATGCGTATCATTTGGTTCGGATTCGGAAGGGAGACGAATGGAAGACGGCATTCAACACCCCCTTAGGTCATTTTGAGTACCTGGTCATGCCGTTCGGTCTCACTAATGCTCCCGCGACCTTCCAAGCGTTGGTAAACGATGTCTTGCGGGACTTCCTGCACCGGTTTGTCTTCGTATATCTAGACGATATACTCATCTTTTCCCCGGATCCTGAGACTCATGTCCGGCATGTCCGTCAGGTCCTGCAGCGGTTGTTGGAGAACCGTCTGTTTGTGAAGGGCGAGAAGTGTGAGTTCCACCGCACTTCTTTGTCCTTCCTGGGGTTTATCATCTCCTCTAACTCCGTCGCCCCGGATCCGGCCAAGGTTGCGGCGGTGAGAGATTGGCCCCAACCCACTAGCCGTAGGAAGCTGCAACAGTTCCTCGGCTTCGCTAATTTCTACAGGAGGTTCATTAAGGGCTACAGTCAGGTAGTTAGCCCCCTGACAGCCCTGACCTCTCCAAAAGTTCCCTTCACCTGGTCGGACCGGTGCGAGGCCGCGTTCAAGGAGTTGAAACGGCGCTTCTCGTCTGCACCAGTTCTGGTGCAGCCCGATCCTAGCCGCCAGTTAGTGGTTGAAGTGGATGCCTCGGACTCAGGGATAGGAGCGGCGCTCTCCCAGAGCGGGAAGACCGATAAGGTCCTTCACCCGTGTGCCTATTTTTCTCGCAGGTTGACCCCCGCTGAACGGAATTATGACGTCGGCAATCGGGAACTCCTTGCTGTGAAAGAGGCCCTCGAAGAGTGGAGACATCTGTTGGAGGGAACAGCCGTGCCATTCACGGTTTTCACTGACCATCGGAACCTGGAGTACATCAGGACCGCTAAGCGTCTGAACCCCAGGCAAGCCCGCTGGTCATTGTTCTTTGGCCGTTTTGACTTCCGGATTACCTACCGCCCCGGGACCAAGAACCAGCGATCGGATGCATTGTCCCGGGTGCACGAAGAGGAGGTCAGAACGGAACCGTCGGATCCCCCGGATCCCATCATCCCGGAGTCCGCTATCGTGGCCGCCCTCACCTGGGACGTGGAGAAGACCGTCCGGGAGGCCCTGACCCGTGTCCCGGACCCCGGAAACGGACCAAAGAACAAACTATACGTCCCACCAGAGGCCAGGGCCGCAGTCCTAGACTTCTGTCACGGTTCTAAGCTCTCCTGTCACCCAGGGGTGCGAAGGACCGTGGCAGTCGTCCGGCAACGCTTCTGGTGGGCATCCCTGGAGACCGACGTCCGGGACTACGTCCAGGCTTGTACCACCTGCGCCAGGGGCAAGGCCAATCACCAGAAGACCTCAGGGCAGCTACAGCCACTGCCCGTGCCTCATCGCCCCTGGTCCCACATCGGCCTGGACTTCGTCACGGGTCTCCCGCCGTCCCAGGGAAACACCGTCGTCTTCACGATAGTGGACCGTTTCTCCAAGGCGGCCCACTTCGTGGCCCTCCCGAAGCTCCCTACGGCCCAGGAGACAGCGGACCTCCTGGTCCACCACGTCGTCCGTCTGCATGGCATACCATCAGACATCGTCTCCGATCGCGGTCCCCAGTTCACCTCACATGTCTGGAGGAGCTTCTGCCGGGAACTGGGGGCCTCGGTCAGCCTTTCGTCCGGGTACCACCCCCAGACCAACGGGCAAGCAGAGCGGGCCAACCAAGAATTGGAGCAGACACTACGCTGTGTGACAGCCGCGCACCCGACGGCCTGGAGTACCCACCTGGCCTGGATCGAGTACGCCCACAACAGCCAAGTGTCATCAGCCACCGGCCTCTCCCCGTTTGAGGTGTGCTTGGGGTATCAGCCCCCCTTGTTTCCGGTGGTCGAGGGAGAGGTCGGTGTGCCCTCGGTCCAGGCCCACCTACGGAAGTGCCGTCGGGTGTGGCGTGCTGCCCGCTCTGCTTTGTTGAAGGCCCGGACGAGGGCGAAGAAACATGCAGACCGGCGGCGGGCCCCGGCCCCCACGTACCGTCCTGGGCAGGAAGTGTGGTTGTCCACCAAGGACATTCCCCTTCAAGTGGACTCCCCCAAGCTCCAAGAACGATACATCGGTCCCTTCAAGGTCGTCAAAGTCATCAATCCCGCCGCAGTGAGGCTTCAGCTTCCGGCCTCACTGCGGATTCACCCAGTGTTTCACGTCTCCCGGATAAAACCCCATCACACCTCACCCCTCTGCACCCCGGGTCCGGCACCACCTCCTGCCCGGATCATCGACGGGGAACCGGCTTGGACCGTGCGCCGGCTCCTCGATGTCCGTCGAATGGGCCGGGGTTTTCAGTACCTGGTGGACTGGGAGGGGTACGGCCCCGAGGAGCGCTCCTGGGTGAAGAAGGGCTTCATCCTGGACCCGGCCCTCCTGGCCGACTTCTACCGACGCCATCCGGACAAGCCCGGTCGTGCGCCAGGAGGCGCCCGTTGAGGGGGGGGTCCTGTTGTGTGGGCCGCTGAAGAGGAGGTACTGCTGGCCCACCACCACCAGAGGGCGCCCTGCCTGGAGTGCGGGCTCCAGGCACCAGAGGGCGCTGCCGCCGACGAAGGCTGTCAGGGTGACAGCTGTCACCCATTACTGGACACAGCTGACTGCACTCAGGACGGAGGTATATCAGCAGGACAGCGTCTCCACCTCAGTGCCGAGATATCGCCTTGAGCCTAAGGTAATCTTCTCTGCAGCTTATTTAAGTATAATCCTATAATACTTGTTAAACCTTTCAGGACAGCTGACTACCGAAAGCCGAGTGATCGGATAAGTACTCACCTTCCTGCTTATTGTGACAAGAGGTGGAGGCGGCTTGCCCCTCTCATCTACTGGGTGCGGTCGCATCCCAACCTGTGTGTTTGTGTTCTTTCCCGCCAGCAGTACCGGATCCGACGAGCGAAGGCAGTGGCCGCCTGGGAATTCGGGACTTGGCGGTTCCAGTACTTCTGGGTTTCGGTGGCAGAGGAAATCTGGGTGGTTCCGGTTCGACTAGGACGGACGTCTCCTACCTTCGGGCCTGCCCACAAGACACCAGCAGATTTCGGCTTACACCTCCAAATTGTGAATTATTGTATCAGTTGTGCTAATTTCACAACAGTAAAACTTGTTATTCACCTTTCTCCATTGTCCGTTCATTGCGCCCCCTGTTGTGGGTCCGTGTACCTACACTTTCACAACATGGACACTGACACTATTTTTGTAGTTTTGCCTCTGAACACCACCACAATGGAGGTAAAATGAGGCCATCAAGATATTTTGGGAGTTTAGACTTTCAGCTTTCATTCAAGGGGTTAATTAAAATATCACATGAAGCATTTCAGAATTACAACCTTTTTTATGCACACACACACACACACACACACACACACACACATTTCCAGACACAGAGGTCAAAGATCCTGGTTTCCTCTCCAGATGTACGTATCTTCTGCCAATTTTTTAGTTTTCTGTTCTGACAGACTCTAAACTCACATTTGTTCTTCTTCATGGGTTTAGAACCTGAAGGAAGCAGCCACACAGCAGAAGGAAGAAGTGAACCGTCTGAGGGAGCAGGTGACGAGGCTGAAGGATCAGGATTTAAACCAGCAACCTCTGAAGCTAGCTGCACGAGTCCGAAAAGGAGGAGATGAGTTCTGTGTGGAAACTTCAGTCCAGCTGAGGCTCCAGCTGCTGCACACGGTAGGGTTTGTGTTCCAGACCCATGTTACTCAAACACATATTGCTTTAATAACCAGATGGAACATGGAACATGTCACTCAAACTGCTTATTGTCACACATGCTTTTATTTTGGAGGGGCGTCTGTGACACTGTAAAAGGCTTATTTATTTATTTTTTTAATTTCTTTTAAAAGGAGAAGAAACTTGCAGCTGCTCAGTCAGCAGCTGAAACCTGGAAACATCTCCACAAGGAAAAAGTGGAAGAGAATCATCAGCTTTAATAGGTATTAAAGGCACTGCGCTGCGGTGGTTTGAATCATATTTGTCTAATAGATTACAATTTGTTCATGTAAATGGGGAATCTTCTTCACAGACTAAAGTTAATTATGGAGTTCCACAAGGTTCTGTGCTAGGACCAATTTTATTCACTTTATACATGCTTCCCTTAGGCAGTATTATTAGACGGTATTGCTTAAATTTTCATTGTTATGCAGATGATACCCAGCTTTATCTATCCATGAAGCCAGAGGACACACACCAATTAGCTAAACTGCAGGATTGTCTTACAGACATAAAGACATGGATGACCTCTAATTTCCTGCTTTTAAACTCAGATAAAACTGAAGTTATTGTACTTGGCCCCACAAATCTTAGAAACATGGTGTCTAACCAGATCCTTACTCTGGATGGCATTACCCTGACCTCTAGTAATACTGTGAGAAATCTTGGAGTCATTTTTGATCAGGATATGTCATTCAAAGCGCATATTAAACAAATATGTAGGACTGCTTTTTTGCATTTACGCAATATCTCTAAAATCAGAAAGGTCTTGTCTCAGAGTGATGCTGAAAAACTAATTCATGCATTTATTTCCTCTAGGCTGGACTATTGTAATTCATTATTATCAGGTTGTCCTAAAAGTTCCCTAAAAAGCCTTCAGTTAATTCAAAATGCTGCAGCTAGAGTACTGACGGGGACTAGAAGGAGAGAGCATATCTCACCCATATTGGCCTCTCTTCATTGGCTTCCTGTTAATTCTAGAATAGAATTTAAAATTCTTCTTCTTACTTATAAGGTTTTGAATAATCAGGTCCCATCTTATCTTAGGGACCTCGTAGTACCATATCACCCCAATAGAGCGCTTCGCTCTCAGACTGCAGGCTTACTTGTAGTTCCTAGGGTTTGTAAGAGTAGAATGGGAGGCAGAGCCTTCAGCTTTCAGGCTCCTCTCCTGTGGAACCAGCTCCCAATTCAGATCAGGGAGACAGACACCCTCTCTACTTTTAAGATTAGGCTTAAAACTTTCCTTTTTGCTAAAGCTTATAGTTAGGGCTGGATCAGGTGACCCTGAACCATCCCTTAGTTATGCTGCTATAGACTTAGACTGCTGGGGGGTTCCCATGATGCACTGTTTCTTTCTCTTTTTGCTCTGTATGCACCACTCTGCATTTAATCATTAGTGATCGATCTCTGCTCCCCTCCACAGCATGTCTTTTTCCTGGTTCTCCCCCTCAGCCCCAACCAGTCCCAGCAGAAGACTGCCCCTCCCTGAGCCTGGTTCTGCTGGAGGTTTCTTCCTGTTAAAAGGGAGTTTTTCCTTCCCACTGTAGCCAAGTGCTTGCTCACAGGGGGTCGTTTTGACCGTTGGTGTTTTACATAATTATTGTATGGCCTTGCCTTACAATATAAAGCGCCTTGGGGCAACTGTTTGTTGTGATTTGGCGCTATATAAAAAAACTGATTGATTGATTGATTGAAAAGAAGATTTCTGTCTTAGAAAGGTAAGAACAGATGCATTATGGGTCATCGTGTGTTTTAGTGGTCCAGAGCGTGAATTCTTTATTCTCTGAGATCAGTGTGACAAGAAAAGACATAATGAGTCAGTGAGTCATTCAGTGACTCCAGGAGTGACTGAATGAAGTTCTCAATGTAAATCGAACATCTGGAGTTTTTGCTGCTCACTGCTCAGAGGAAACCATGAAAAGCAGCAGAGCAGCCAGTGGTCCTGTTAGTTTTGGATCATTAAAACATCTGGAAACCTTGACATGTGATGGACGGAAATTTGAAGGTGAATTTTTGTGTGAAATGAAGAAATGAGTGTTGTGTCTTCATGTGGTGCAGGCGATTATTTCAAATCACGAAGCAGCTGCTCGACGTCCAGGAGAAAGTCCAGCCTCAACCTCTGTCTCCATCACAGCTCCAACAATTCACAGACTGCATCCAGCAGTGTGAAAGGCTGCAGGAAGTCTATAAGACCCAGGTTTGTGAAATACACACACACACACACACACAGCACTTTTGGACTGTGACGTGAACATGAGTTCAGTGTGAACCCAGTTCTTCTGCTTGGTGTCTCTGCACAGCTGGTGAAAATTCGAGCTGAGGCAGATGAGTTCTGCACTCGGCTGGCTCAGGCTGAACAGGAGGCACAGGCCGTGCAGGGGAAGATGAAGGAGGAGATGGAGAAGGTGCGCGAGGAGCTGCAGGAGGAGGTGCAAGCTCTGAACATCACGCCGGCTGATCTCCACATGCAGGTTAGAAAAGTTTTTTATTTATTTTTTTTTTGTGCCGAGAAAATGTGAACTGCCTCAAAATCTTTCCTCTTTTGTGAGGTCGGTTTTCTTTTAATGTCAGGTTATAAAGCATTCTCTTTATGATGTCACAAATGAGGATAAACATCTGAGGTCCTGGAGGTCTGCTGGACTGGTTTTCATTTCAGGATCTCCTGAATGAGACGTCACATCCCAGACGTCTGGAGCGGCTGTTCATTGTCCATGTGTTCTGGTGTTTTAGGTGGAGACTCAAAGGGACCAGATGGAGCTTCTGGAGCAGAAGAAGAAAGTGCTGCTGGAGGAGAACAGAGCTTCAGCAGCAGCTGGAGACTGTGGAAAGGTCAGTGTTGGGAAAGTGTAGTGACACGGACCCACAACAGGGGGCGCAAATGAACGGACAATAGAGGGAGTTAAATTTGAACACTTTACTGTTGTGAATGTCACAACTACACACAGCAGATTATAGAATAAATACAAGTCAATGGATAAAGGTGTCGTGTGGGCAGGCTCGACGATAGGAGACGTCCGTCTGGAGATGAACCGGAACCACACGATTTACACCGCCACCGAACCCGAAGGATACTGGAGCCGCCAGGTCCCGAAGTCCCCAGGTGGCCACCGTCTCAGCGTGTCGGATCTGGTACTGCTGGCGAAGAGCAAAGACAGTCAAGTGTGGGTGTGTGTGCACCCCGTAACAACAACGGTGGGAATTCCACCTCCACCTCTAACACACACTCGTGCAGCGTCTGAGTACCTTATCTGGTGGGAAGTAGAACGAAACAGTCGCGGCCCACGCCGGTCCTCTGGGTAGACAGCTGCAACAAAGTAGCTCTTGAAATCAATTAGTACAATACGCAGGCAGAGAACGTTACCTCCAAAGAATTACGATATCTCGGCGACGTGGTGGAGGTGTCATCCTGCTTTTATCCGGGGTGAAGTGCAGATGATCGGTTACAGCTGTCACCTCGGCTGTTCCTGTAAGGCGGCAGCGCCCCCTCGTGCCTGAAGCTCGCACTTCAGGCAGGGCGCCCTCTGGTGGTGGGCCAGCAGTACCTCCTCTTCTGGCGGCCCACACAACAGTCAAAAGTGACCGTCTCTTCTTTCTCACACCTTCAGCTTTTGTTTGTCAGCAGCACACAGCACATTTTATTTCCTGACCACCAAGTCTTCTTATTGTCCAAGACCCTGATCTGAGATCAGTGCTTCAGTTTGAGATTCACATATAAGTCCCAGGAATAAGTGGGGACGTCCGATCACATGATCACAGTCCTTTAACATTTAGTATCAGTGGAAGACCTCCAGCATGTTGTTATTTACAGGGTCTCATGTTGGTACATAAAAGATGATGTGATTAACTTTTGACCAATACAGGTTTTGGGAATCATGTTCAAACATTGATTGACTAATTTTAAAAGCACCTTTTATGAATTCTGCCGTCAGGTCTATCAAGTAGCTGGAAAAGCCTTGTTGCTGATCACAATGTCCTGGTGGCCACTAGAGGTCACTGCTGCTTGTCCGGACACTGTACAAAATAAAAACATTGATTTTTATGATAAAAAAAAAACTATAAATGTATAAAGATTGTACTCATTGATGTCAGTAAAAGGTGTTTTCATGTTCATATATGTTTTATTATATAGTCTTAAAAGTCTTAAGAGTTGTGAAATATTTAAAACAAAGTAACATTTTCTCTGAATAACTGATGAATTATAGTTAAGAATTTCTCTTGAGATTTTTGTTGCTGAGTATATTCACACATGAAATCAAGAAATTAACAGCACATCAACACACAGGAAGAATATTTTAACATCTCACTTTAAATAACCGTCTTAAATTACAGTCTGCGACCGACAAATCATCCATTATTGATTAAAATCATGATTTAACTCAATACAAGCTGAATATCAGGACTTTTAACAACAACAATGAACCAGATGAGCAGAAAGTCATCAGAAAATGACGTATTTTTGTTTCCGTCTCCTCCTGCAGAAAGCTGAAGGAGTCTGTGAGTCAGAACGATGATCTGAAAGCCCTCAGCAACCAGCTGGAACTGAAAACCAGCAGCTACACCCTGCAGGTCCAAAAGCTCCAGGAGTCTCTGGATGATGCTCACAAACAGGTGCGATGTGACAACACCTGCAGTCTGTTCAGCTCTGATCATGTGACGTGCACCGTGCACGTTCATACCTCAGAGGGTGTTGGTGCTCAGCTGCTGCAGCTCTTTCATTGACTTTGACACTCTGTCTTTTCCTGCAGATGCTGAAGGCCAGAAGTGATGCTGAGGAACAAGATCGCTCAGCTGCAGCCACCATCTGTCAACTGCGGCGTGAACTGACCAGTGCGATGGAGAAAATGATCAAGGTGCCAACAGGATTTTTACCAGCTGACTTGTTGCCTGTGTAGAACATGTGTGAGTAGTTGTGTAACGTGTGTTTGTCATGTTCAGATGGAGGAGGATGTAGCCCTACTGGAGACACTGAAGGATCGCTGCAGTTGAGTCAGACTCTCCAGAGCTACATCACTCACATTGTGAAGATCCGGTCAGGGACACACCAGGAGCTGGACGCTCTCCCAGCATGCACTGGGTCATCATCGTCCTTCACTACGGACAGTTTGAGCACGGACACGGAGGAATCATCATGAGATCATTTGGAAGAACGTGTGAGGAACATTCATTTGTAAAATGATTTCAGTATGTAGAAGTTTTAGTCGTTGAAACAAAAACCAAATAAACGACTAATAAATACCAACTTTCAGTGGTTCTGATTATTTTAAAGCTACAGTGAAGTCAGAGTGTATCTCATGTGACGTATAATTTAATCATTTATTCACTTTTAGAGCACTTTCCAGTCAAAAATATCAAGGTGCTGAACACGAGCATCAAAAAACAATCTTTAAAACTTAACACAGATAAAAACAAATTCAAAGCATCAAATGGAGACAAATTACACAACACTGGATTTGCATGTCATTTGAATAAATTATTGTAAAATGGGTGTGTAAATGTGCATTGAGTCTTTGGAGAACCATCCAAAACCCAACCTTCTTGGACCAACGGCCTCCACTTGTTATGTGTCGACGCGGGTTGAGGAGCGGACCTGCGTCCGACGGAACCCAGCGCTAAAATAACCAGAAAGCGGTTCCAATAACAAAAACAATTAATTTTTTCACCCTCTGGTGCATAATAAAGTGTAGAAACTAAAACAGCGTCATTCTGGTGGAGTGAAGGCTGGCACGCTCTCCAGCGCCCAAAAGGATCGAAGCCCGGCGCTTCTGGACTCACTGTTACCGCCAAACACCCCCCAGGTGGACACGACAAACCGACTCTCTGCGAAGGATAGAAGAGGTGAGGTAAGTCAGCAGTTACAACCAATATCCTTCAAAAGGCACACACTATCAGCAACACATTCAGGTCTGTATTTAAGCTTTATGTAAATGAGCAGCTTCTCACAACAGGTGGAGGATCAGTTGTCCGCACGCCACGGCAGTGAGAAGCGAGCTGCACAATTCTCATCACAATTCAAATCTACTGGAGTAACAAAATACCAAGTTACTATCAACAATTAATCAAACAATTATTCACCTCTGATGTGTGCTGACAGCATGTGTCCCTCACCCTTCTTCCTTCAGTGGCACGATGTGTCAAACCCAGGCGCGGTCCTCAGCGTCTCACAAACGAACATCACAAGGTCGAGTTCCCGGCAATTCTGCTTGAATCACACATGGCTTAAATGCAGAACGCCATCTAATTATCTGCTTCAGCTGAAAGTCTTTAAGGTTGTATGTGAGCACCATTCACAGGTGCTGCACATACTGTTGATGAGGGTGAAGGACTCTTCTGCCAGCACCTTCTCCACAGACAAATCAGTTTTCATACCACCTGGAGAGCAAAGAAAAGAAAAGAACACCAAAATGTCCAGCCACACCCCCCTAACACACAACAGTACCCCCCCTTTAACGGGAAGCCTCCCGGCGACTGAACAGACCAGGCCCGAGAACAGCACCTCCCTCCGGGGTCCTCGTCAGGTAGCAGACAGCACAATGCTCCCAAGGTCCACCACAGACAGCAGGACAGGGCACCGCAGCTGGAAGGCCGGCTGGCATCAACAAAAACCCCAAAACAGTCCCCAGTACAATCCAACACACAAGAAAAAACATAAAACCCACCCAAAACCTCCCCAGGGGACCGTCCCATCCAACCCCGGGAAGAAAAGAAAAACTCCCAAACGCAAAAACCCAACACAGCCCCACAAACACAATACAAACATAAATGCATAAAAGAAAAATAACAAACAACCCCCCCAGAACGACCTGCAGAGCCCAACCCCCCCCCAGAAGGCCTTTACCGCCGGTTCCAGGAGGAATAGCCAGAACCTGAATCCCACAAAGGTCCCCAGGTATACATGGAGCAAACGGCGCCCCCCAGAGGACCGTACCATCAAACCCCAGGAGGCACCCTCCCCACAATCCCGGAACCCCAGACCCGGCCACACCTGGCTAGTCGGCCCCACAAGCCAATTCCCCCCCAGAGGACCGTCCCATCAACCCTGGAGGTGGAACCCGGAAGGAAACAAAACAAAATCAAAGTCCAACCCCCGGAGGACTACCGTAAACAACCCCGGGGGCAAATAAAACAACCGTTAAACCCTGTTACCTTCCCCGGCACCCCGAAAGACCCCAGGTCCCTTCCAGAGCCCCTCGGCGGCTCAATTTTGGCGAACGGCTCAAAACCTTAAGCCGGGGAAGGGAACAGGAAAAACTAACCCAGCCCCAACCCCAAGGCGCAGCGGAAAACCGGAAATACGTCCAGTGCCCCAACTCGACCATACCCCAGCCTCTCGGGAGGGGTGGAACTACCGAAATGGCGAACGGCAACAGATCGGCCCACCCCTCCGACTTAGGTATGTTCCCGCTGCACCACACCCCGGCAACACCAATGACGAACGGTTCAAAGGCTCACCGAGGCTGGAGTGGAACCGGGCCCTAACCAAACCAAGAAAAACGCCCCTAACAACCCCCCCTAGGTGCAGAGGTCTACTGAGAACGCTCAGCGTGACCAACCTGCACTACCCCACAACCCACAAGACGAACGGTCTTGGGACAAGTGAGGTTGGGGTTAGGGATGTAGGGAAACAAAAAACAACAAAACAAAACGACCCCAAAACCCAAACAGAAAATACCTAAATACACATAAAAAAATAACGATTAAGTGAGCCCAGACGGGCTTCTAACCGCCTAACGTTCACTCCACCAGACACGCCTCTGACTCCCCAAACAAATTATAACCCCTATTAAAAAAAAAAAAAACATTAACCCCTACAAGTTTTTTTTTTCTTTTTTTTTTGTGTGTGTGTGTTATTTCGCCTGTCCCAGAACACCTGGAGATACGTCACCATTATTTTTCTTGACGCTTATATGTCGGGGCAATACAGTGGTCTCTGCTCGTCCAAGCTGCATGGGCTCGTCTGCAAGAGGAGCCAGAGGTCCCGTCGGAGGAGCCTCAGTGGGGCGAAGAAGAGGCGGCCCAGATCTGTGTCGGGGAAAGCCCCGAGACGAAAAAACCCGCCTCAGATGGCCGCCCTCTCTCGCGTCCACGCTCCTTCATCCGATCATCTAGACGAATCACCAACGATATTAGCTCATCTAAATCGTTTGGCTCGTCACGGACTGCCAGCTCGTCTTTTAATGACTCATTTAACCCATCTACAAACACTCCTCGTAAAGCTGCGGCGTTCCAACCTGACTGAGCAGAAAAAATCCGGAAGTCCACGGAATACTCCGCTGCACTCCGCCTCCCCTGCCTGAGATTCAGCAACCGTTGGGCAACGGTATTCGTTTTCACCGGATGGTCAAAAACCAGTCGGAACTCCCGGGAGAAATCCTTAAAGGATCCTAACAATGGCGAGTTGTTACTCCACAACGCTGTGACCCAAGCTAAGGCGTCACCTCGGAGCAAATTTGTCACATATGAAACACGGCTCCCATCAGAAGAGAAGGAAGCCGGTCGCTGAGCAAAACCAGAGAACATTGCATCAAAAACGAAGCACAGGCTTCAACGTCTCCCGCATAAGGCTCCGGATGACAAATAATCAGTTCGGACGCCGAATCTCTGGGTGACGGAGTTATCTGCACCGGTATCGATGGTGCCGCAGCTGGAGCAGCAGGAAGCGGAACGGCTTACGCTGCAAGCTCCGTAACACGGGCGTCTGTTTGTTTAATTTGGTTTGCGAGATGCTGTAATTGCTCCCATATTTTCTCCAAGTGTTCTTGAACTTTTTCAGCGAAAGGAACCGCCTCTGCCGCTGGGTCCATTATGGAATGGCCGGGAACTACTGTTATGTGTCGACGCGGGTTGAGGAGCGGACCTGCGTCCGATGGAACCCAGCGCTAAAATAACCAGAAAGCGGTTCCAATAACAAAAACAATTTATTTTTTCACCCTCTGGTGCATAATAAAGTGTAGAAACTAAAACAGCGTCATTCTGGTGGAGTGAAGGCTGGCACGCTCTCCAGCGCCCAAAAGGATCGAAGCCCGACGCTTCTGGACTCACTGTTACCGCCAAACACCCCCCAGGTGGACACGACAAACCGACTCTCTGCGAAGGATAGAAGAGGTGAGGTAAGTCAGCAGTTACAAGCAATATCCTTCAAAAGGCACACACTATCAGCAACACATTCAGGTGTGTATTTTAAGCTTTATGTAAATGAGCAGCTTCTCACAACAGGTGGAGGATCACCAGTCCGCACACCACGGCAGTGAGAAGCGAGCTGCACAATTCTCATCACAATTCAAATCTACTGGAATAACAAAATACCAAGTTACTATCAACAATTAATCAAACAATTATTCACCTCTGATGTGTGCTGACAGCATGTGTCCCTCACCCTTCTTCCTTCAGAGGCACGATGTGTCAAACCCAGGCGCGGTCCTCAGCGTCTCACAAACGAACATCACAAGGTCGAGTTCCCGGCAATTCTGCTTGAATCACACATGGCTTAAATGCAGAACGCCATCTAATTATCTGCTTCAGCTGAAAGTCTTTAAGGTTGCACGTGAGCACCATCCACAGGTGCTGCACATACTGTTGATGAGGGTGAAGGACTCTTCAGCCAGCACCTTCTCCACAGACAAATCAGTTTTCATACCACCTGGAGAGCAAAGAAAAGAAAAGAACACCAAAATGTCCAGCCACACCCCCCCAACACACAACACCACTACAGAACCACCCAACACCTGTCACTCCTGGACCAACAGGTTCCAAACAGAGAACCAACAATCACCCACCTCTGCTAGACCAATGGCCTCTAACAGAAAAACACCCAACACCCAACCTTCCTAAACAGGTGGCCTCCAATGGAGAACCCAGGACTTGCACTTCATGTAACAATGACCTCTAATGGAAAAAATAAACCTACAGAACAGCCAACCTTCCTAAACCAATGAACTCTAATATAGAACCACCCAACACCCACCTTTCCTCAACCAACAGACTGATGCAGGAAAAGAGGACCAATGGGCTCAACTGATCCTCCATCAGAAACAATGTTCTTTTTCTCTATTTTACACTTTGAGGATGAGGAGGATTCTTTGAGGAGACATGAGTGAGGATATGTCAGATCCTCATGGAATCTTTTTTATGGTTCAAATATACCCCATTTAACATAAACTCTCTCTGTCTTTGTTGATCAGTTACTTTTAGTGATTTGTTCAATGACCACTGTGGAAACAAAAGAGAGAAAGAAAAACCTAAATCAGCTTCTACACAGAGTTAGTTTTCAACTGAATCTCCGACACTCAGCTGTGACTTTAAAAATGACTCAGCAGGGTGGTAAATCCAAATCAGTGAGAATGTGGACTTAGTAGGAACGTCAGCTGTCTAGATACATTTTATCATCTCAGGTTCTCTAATCCACATATGAAGTATTTAAAAACAGATTTTTCCAGACACAATGTCTTCATACAGAGACACAGTCAGAGGAATGTCGTCCTTCTGAGACACATCTAAGAAATACAGAGGATCCAGTGTGACCTGTGGATTAAAACCCTGCTGGACCAGCTTCATCTTCTGCTGCTTGAAGGTCTCAGTGACTTCAAGAACTCTCTAAAATAAGAGAGGAATAATAAACAGAAAACATGTGGCTCCAGTGTCATTTTTAAAAAGACACAGTTCAGTGAACCTGTCGTACCTGCAGTCTGAGAAACCATGAACAGGTTGTGTTTGCTGTAGTTTATTTTCATCCTGAAACCACGTCCTTGACACACTGATCAAGCAGCAGCACTCGAGCCTGAATTTTGGCCCTAAAGCAGAAGTCATTTTTCTTGTAGTTCCTTGCCTGGCCACTTGAGGCTGACTCCAAAACAGAGCACTTTCCCATAGGACTCCATGTTAAAATGTCCAACTTTAGAGCAGAAATAAACATGTTTACAGGCTGGAACAAAAACAGTTTTGGTCTTTACAGATAGTTTCTGCCTCCATGAGAACTATACGCGTGTGAATTATTTTTTTTTTCGAGCTTCTTAGTTTTAGACATTTTAAGCAATAAAGTTCTGTATAATTGTGGGCGTGGCTCCTTTGAGTGACAGATGATAAGTTAAGCGACAACTCCACCTCTCGTAGCCTCGACCGTAACTCAGAGTCCGCTGGCAGCGGCTGCTCTCTGTTGTTTTGTTGGTGTGTCTGTTTGGAGTATTTTATTAATAATATGGCTTGCTGTGCAGTGAAACGTCTTAACGGATCGTCGAAGACGTTCCTGTTGTAATATTGATGCTGAGTGAAATTTAATGTTGTGTGCTAAAGGTGTTAGCACTTTTAGCAGCTGTCAGTAGATCCACTTAATGCACGATGACTGAGGAAATATAACGGCTAACATTTACTGTCTTCATCAAAGTAAACCGTTATGAGAACCACCGCGCAAAAACATGATTTAATAAACACCCAAACCAAGGTTCGCTTCTTAGCTGGCGCTTCGGACTCGGAGGAGTGTGTTTAGGCATTTGTCGTCACATACAGATCCACGCACGCTCCGCCCCTTTATGAATCAATGAGTTCACTGTGAATCAGTGTGGGCGGGGCTCTCAACATGGTGACACCCAGAAAAGGCATCATTTAAGCTGTTCCACGTCTCTATAGAAAACCAAAGGATGACGTCACGCAGGCTCTGTCCAGTATTCATACAGTCTATGGCACTGATTCTAACAGTCTCCTTACTTTTTTTTTTTTACACAAAAACACAATTTTGTAACTACTTTTTTCACCCAGGTGAAGATGTGTACCTCTGCTCGTGAACATAACACAAGTGGTGCAGCCGAGCTCTGCCAGCAGTAATGTGTGGATAGCTTTGTGAAATGCACCAGTCTCCATGTTGCTTAAATGCAGCAAAATTGAAAACTTTCTCGCTACCTCCTTGTCGAAATCCTATGAGGAGGTGATTTAAATTTATAGCAAGGTTTGTTGCAAAGCAGACATGCACACGCAGGGAGCATATCTGAGTGTGTGTTTAATAAAGCCCCTTCACACATAATGCAACGTTTGGTCAAAATCAGCAAATCAGCGCGAAACAGTTCGAATTTGCGCACCACAAAACGTGCCAATGATCAGGCGTGCATGATCCCGGTGCAAGACTTCATGCACGCAACGGTGTCTTTCGAGCAAGAACACAGTGAGTGGTGCACCACATCGCGCTGCCTATGTGGAAAAAATAAAAATAAAAAAACCATACCACCCATGGGACGCGAACTGGCACCTTCCAAAAGTTGCAATTCCCAGTCAGAAACTGTACCACTGAGCTACAGAACTGTCCTTCGAAAGCTGCAGGAATCTGCCACATATCAGGAAGGACATGGATGTACTACAAAAAAAATTTAAATCACACACCTTATAAAACACCGCTTTTATCAAGCGAGCAATACAAATGTGATCCATCTGTTCCTCTGTAGATGACCCATGGTCACTGACATATGATCATGAAATGACATGAATGACAAGCAGTGTGCATTGATCATGTCCACATCTACTGGACCGGTCCGTCCAGTTGCTCCGCGTGCATGTTCTG
Organism: Thalassophryne amazonica; assembly: GCF_902500255.1. NCBI lineage: Eukaryota > Metazoa > Chordata > Actinopteri > Batrachoidiformes > Batrachoididae > Thalassophryne > Thalassophryne amazonica. The sequence continues at coordinate 64,171,124 of NC_047119.1, forward strand.
CCCGACACGCGTCTTGTGGAGGGCGTGCCGCAGCACAGACACCATGTCATGCGTGTTCTGATTTGACGGTCTGTTTCAACCTGGCAGGCTGTCAATGTCCGCTCCATGTGCACGCTTGCTCGCTGCTGCTTGTCGCCACTGCCATATATGTTTTTATTTATGTCCACTTGATAACAGCAAACACACGCATCACAGTAGTCAGTCGTTAGTCCATGTTTGTCCAAACACAGTACGTGTTGTCCAGCTGAAATATCCAGAATGACAGATCACCACAGCCGTTTGTCACAGACCAAAGCCAGACTCATGGGGAACTTAGACAAATTTCACTGCGAGCAGAACAGTGGTTGTCTGCAGACTTTTGTTATGCCAAGAGTGCGATGGTTACACATTTTCTAAGTGCCAAAAGAGAGGTGTTAGATGTTTGTGCATGTCAATTGGAATTTGGCTGGCACCTGCCACGAGAGGGTTTGATGGGTTCACACATCGTACACTCTGTCTTTCAGTCATTGGTATGGGCAAATAGTTGCGGCAACAGGTGTACGAGGCATTGGAGGCAGGTACGAAATTACACGGTTTGCATACGATTCCTGCTTCATGTGCACTTAATGTGCAATTCAACCAAACTACGCACTATGTGTGAAGGAGCCCATAGAAATGTGCACGTTTGGCAGGAGAGTTGTTTTTCTGACTGTAGTTTATTGTTGAACTGTGGACTCAAGAAAACTTGCAGAATGAATGAAAAAAACGCAACACGTGCCGCATTATTTATAAGGACAGGATGGACACAGTGAGAATGTGGTACATGTGTGCGATGTGACTGCTCACAGTAAGAATGCTGTAAAAAAGAATTGAATGTGGAACATGTACAATCAGGTGCAGGGTAAACATTTGTGGGAACGAGCTAGCTGCTGTGATAACACGGCAGGGATGTAATGAGGATGAAGCATGGACTTGAAAACTGTATGTTTTTCCATTTTGATCATGCGCCTGATGTGTTCAACAAAATTTGCATGATGAACATGAAGCTTTTGAGTCATAGAGACAGTTGAATTTGTCTCTGCTTTGCTGACTTTATTTGTTTGTTAATGAAAAGTCTGACACGGCAGGGATGTAATGAGGATGAAGCATGGACGTGACAGTAAGTCTCATCTGTGGTCACAGATGTTCCACTGACTACAGCAGCTGCACAGTGAGGTGTCATCGGGGTGGTGGGTGGCGTGGTCTCAATCCTGGACTCTTCCATCATAATCTCATCTTTAAAGCGACACTTCAGCCAAGAACAGAGAAGCTGCAATGACACACCGTGGTCACTCATTTATCCTCACCACTCCACCAACAGGGGCAAGAACAAATGGCTGCACGCTCAATTTAAACAATAAATAAATTCTCTGTATCACAAAACACTTTCCACAGTTTGACCGTCACTGTGGCGCCAAGAACACATTAGATTATAATAAAATAGACCAATATGGAGCAACACACTCTGTAGCCGGCAATCAATTCACCCGATCCACCTTATTCTGAGTCCCCATGAGGCCTTTTGTGAATTATGGGTGAGACTTCCAGTAAGAACTGGAACCAGCGTTTGTCTTCATGTTAACTGTTCGTGCTAATCCACTTTCTATGACGATTAGAGACGTAAACAGCAGCTGTCACAGCTCAAACGAAACAACATTACAATCCCGATGTCTACAAATACAGAGAGGTGGGAGGACGACATGAAGAAGTGACCAAAGATAACATAAGGTAACATTTTTAGCTCCTTTCTTAACTCTCGCTTCAGACGGGGAGGCAATGAACAATCTGTGGCTGGTTATCTGGACACCTGGGGCCTAAGCGGGGTTAACTTACTCAGATGTAACCCAGGGTCAACCTCTTAAACCGGGTTGACAAAACCTGGTGTCTCAAGTGGTGTTAATCGGTACTACGACACTGATTAAGATGTTGATTTGTTGAACCTGTGTTAACCTAATTGGAGTTGTGCACGTTCACATAAAAGGGGCAGGTTGCAGCGCATGTCACCATTTTTCAATGATGGCGCGGTCACCTTACTTTACCGGAGAAGAATGCACGATTATTATGTGGAGCTACGAGGAATTTAAATTAATGTTAAGGGGGAAATCGAACACATCGTCTGCCAATAAAGCAAGACAGGCTTGTTGGCAACGTATTGCTGATCAGGTAAATGCATAAGTACAATTCAATTGTTCTCCAAATCTGTTACAGATTATTAACCTGTGGAATGTCTATGTGTAAAAAAATTACCTTCTTCCATTAATTACGTCCAGATGCAACACGATTCAGAAGTGGGCATATATCCACTGAATGAATGGAATCTGGGATGAAAGTACAGCATGTTGTGTTCAGCAGAACACAAACTCCTCCCTGTGAACCAGTAAGCAAGTCTAAAACCATGCGATTTGCATCACCATGGTACGTAAAGCATCTATTTCAGTGTTTTGAGCTACTACTATTTTCTCAGTTACATTCATGAACAGACCCAATCGATAATTCAGAGTTTCAATCATTAATGAATTTTTTACCACTCCTATCCAGGGGAACAGTGAATGTGCTATTTTATCTCCTACAGACCACAATGTTTTGGTCCTTTGGTACATCCGAGCCCCACATGTGATCATGTGGCAACGCATCTGGGTATATCGATCTCCTCCGTCTGGTGCTGCCATTCTTCTTTGTGGGGGTCCTTGGCACTACCACATATGTATGGTCAGTCACCTGGGTAGGTGCACACACACCACCCCAATTTGGTGGGAGACTCATGTACAGTCTGAAACCACAAAGCCAATAGATGTCATCATACACCGGAGTACCATTTACAGGTGGTAGCAAAAACTTACTAACATAAGGACATGATTCATCCGTTCCCATGGACAGGAGCCTGTATGATTACATCCACGTCCAATGTGATGAAGATAAGTACCATCCACATAATATGTTTGGTTAGGCTTAAATTATTTGATAAAACATACGTTTGGGTACACAGACGTTTCCTAATTTTACCTACAGTTCCCGTAAAAGCAAATCGGGAATGGTCGTTGTGATGACAATTTAACATGTGATGATATTTTTGCATTTCCCTTCAGTCTAGTCAATGGAGCAGCACTTGGGCACGCTTGTACGTCTTCTGTTGAAATCCCTATCATATAAGTGGTTGCACTGAGGCAAGTGGTATTACGTTTTGTCAGATTTGCTGAGAACTGTTGCCCCCCGAAATACAGTTTGATTATGCATCTGTATGATAAGACATTCTGTCACCCTAGCAGGGTACGGTTTAGCCGTCAAAGCTGGGTGTGTTGAGGATATAGGCATTTGCGAACAAACATAACAATTAGTAACATGTAATTCCATAGCCAATAAATGAACATATCTGTACCACATATTAGTATGGTATATATGAGGGTGTCCATCTGTCTCATTCACATTATGAATAAACCTCTTCTGACGTTGCTTCCGTTGTTCTCTGGCTCGGTCCACAGTGAGCTGCAGTTCTTGGGTCAACCACCAGGCCAGAATCCAAGGAGCACGAAACACACTAAGATCACAACGCAACCGGCTGCCCTACCAACAGTCCGGCAGCGGCGGCGCTGAGCACGCCGCTCCAGGGTCTGCTGTAGTTCAGTCATGATTGCTAGGATACAGTGTTGTTAACCAACCTCACCTAATAGTGCAAGGATCTCCCTGCTTCACTGGCGTTGAGACAATCTATTGCTAATTAAATAGACTCCCTTTGTAGCCAGACTTCCCCTTACACTGTGGAGGCAGCCAACACACGCTGTATCTTACAGTGACTTAGATGTATCCACGTTGATCTCTCCGCTATCTTTACTGCAGTTGGTGTTGTTAACAGCACTTGGTATGGACCTTCCCAACGAGGACTGGACCAGTTCTTCCTCTTAATCACTCTGATGAACACCCAGTCTCCTGGCTGGACTACTGGAAGGCCGTCCTGTGGGAGATCAAAATTATTCGGCAGTAAATGTGTTTGAGTTATCTCTTTCTGTGTTAATGTCTTTTTCATAAAATCTTCTAATGTTTGTTCCTCATCTGCTGTTTTAGTATCCATGTCAAAAATTGGTAGACGATATGGTCGTCCATAAAGTATCTCAAATGGTGTTAAACCTGATGGTGTTGGTGTTATTCTTATATACAATTTTACTAGGTCCAAACATTCAATCCAGATTCGTTTTGTCTCTTCCATACATTTCCTTAGTCTTGTTTTTATTGTGCCATTTGTCCTTTCCACTAATCCTGCACTTTGTGGGTGGTAAGCAGCACAATGATGTTTTAACTTAATTTTCATGTGTTCTGCTACTCTTTGTACAACTTCATTTACAAAATGTGTTCCATTATCACTGTACAATGTCTCTGGTATTCCATAATACGGAATAATTGTCTTACACAGTGCTTTTGCTACTGTTAAAGCATCTGCTTTTTGTGATGGAACAATTTCTACCCATTTTGAAAAGGCATCAATTAATACTAGACAGTATTGATAAGGTCCACAAACGATTAGTTCAATAAGTCCATATGAACAATTTGAAAAGGATACTGTGGTTTTGGGAATTGCCCTCTCCGGGGTCTTATATTTCCCTGTGGGTTGGTTTCAATCAGGTAACACAGGCTTTACAAAACTTTTTTGAGTATAAATTAAATCCATAGGTAGTAAAGTGTTGGTCTACCATATATACCATCCACCCTGCGACACATGCGTTAACCCATGCGTCACAATTGCAGCTGCTTTGAATAAGCTTTTGGGTAGGATGGGTTTGTTATGTACACAATAAAGTCCTTTGGGGTTGGGGTTGCCCCATTTTTCAACCACAAATGTCGTTCCTGCGCTGGTGCCTATTTTTGCATATCCAATAAAAAGGTCAGAATCTATTAATGGTTCATTGTCTGTCTGAGCTGTGTAAATAGAAGAGTGTCCATATCGACCAGCTGCTGCTTCTTTTGCTATTTTGTCTGCCAGGCAGTTTCCTCTGGAATCAAATCTGTACCTCTGGTGTGGGCTGCGCATTTACATATGCCAGGTGGTGATGGTAATGTCACTGCTTCTAGCAAATTTGTGAGTAAGCCTGCATGTGTCACTGGTTTCCCTGTAGAGGTTATCATACCTCTTTGTTGCCATTGTTTTGCAAAGAACCAAATTGTTGAAAATGCATATGGACTATCTGTACAGACTGTCAGTTTCTGTCCTTTAGCCAAGATACAAGCTCTGGTTAATGCAATGAGTTCTGCCGCTTGGGCTGATTTAAAATGATCAATCTGTTTTGCTTCAATAACAGTATTTGGTAATTGAACAACAGCATAGCCTGTTAATGTCTGTCCTTTCTGATCTTTGAAACATGAGCCATCCACAAAGTAATGTAGTCCATCTGTAAATGGTTCGTCTGTTAAGTCTGGTCGAGGTAATTGTTGTTTCTGTGTGTCTGCCAAACAATCATGCGGTTCACCATCTGTCTCAGTAGGTAGGAGCGTGGCGGGATTCAAGGTGTTGCATCTTTCAATGGTAATATGTGGCTGAGACAGTAGCATTGCTGTATAAGCTATCTGTCTAGCAGGCGATAAGAATGTCATCTTTGTTTGCAGGAGTAACACACTGACTGTGTGTGGTACTTTAACAGTCAATGGGTGGAACAAAACAACATCCGCTGTAATTTCCACTGCCATTGCTACTCCGCATACTGCTTGGACACAGGGAGGTAGGCCCTGTGCCACTGGATCCAAACGTTTGGAATAATAGCCGACTGGTTTATTTTTATTACCATGTTGTTGTAGCAAGACTGCACACATGAATCCCTGTTTTGTGTCCACCATGAGAGTGAATGGCTTGGCATAATTGGGCAGAGACAATACTGTGGAACTCACAAGTTCTTGTTTAAGAGCTGTAAACTGTTCTTCAGCTTCTTTATTCCACTGTATTTTGTCACTCATAGCCATTGGTATAGAGTGTAATTAAATCCTGCAATTTCTGCACCTTCTCTGCATAACATGGAATCCAGGCTCTGCAATAATTACAGATACTTAAGAAAGTCATCATTTCCTTTTTTGTTGACGGTTTAGGCGCTTTGAGAATAGCGTGCTTTCGATCGTCTTGTATTCGTTTCCCCTCAGCTGATAGGACATGGCCTAAATAAATCACTTGTGGTTGCACGAACTGCAACTTTTGCTTTTTAATTTTACTTCCTGTTTCTGCCAAATGTTGCAAAAGCATCATGGTGCATTTGTACAGCTGTCTTTTGTCTTTCCTGCCACCAAAATGTCATCTACATACACCAAGATTTGTGAATCTTCTGCTGGAGTAAATGAAGATAAGCAACAATTTATTGCTTGTGTAAAAATGGTCGGACTGTCAGCAAAACCTTGAGGAGTCTTGTATATGTGTATCTTTTCCCTTTGAATGTAAAAGCAAACCAAAATGAGAGTCTGGATGAACAGGTACTGAGAAAAATGCATTACTGATGTCTATGACAGAGAAGTACATGTTTCCAGGACTTAATCTATTTAGCAGCGTATGTGGGTCTGGGACCAGAGGAGCACTAGTTTCTACTGCAGCATTTACTGCACATAGGTCTTGTACCATTCGTCATTTCTGATTGTCTGCTTTTTTCACAGGATATATTGGAGTGTTACAGGATGCATCTAAACATTCCCTGATGACTCCTGCTTCCAATAATTCTGCAATAACCGGTTCAATTCCTTTTCTGCTTCAGGTTTTAACGGATATTGTTTATCCGTGGTCTCCAATCAGATCGTGGCTTAATTTTGACTGGCGGAATATTTTTCAACAGTCCTACATCTGTGGGTGCTTTCACCAGAGATGAGGAGGCAGTTTGGCCAATAAAGTCTCATCTTCCTGTGTCAACAACACAGATGTTGTTAAATTTCAATCGTCCAGATCTACTTCATGTATCACCGGTGTCGTCCAAGCACTTACAAACATGTATTTCCGATACAAGCCTGTGGATGGACTGAAATCCCACACCGACATTGCATCTGCTTCATGCCATCAGTCGCTTCCTCAGCTATTTTAGCAATTCCTCCAAAGGTCCTTCCAGGACTGAGTGTCTGCCCCTGTCAGTGAATATGCGGCACAGCCTCAGGTTTTCCTCTGTACCATTTGTCTACACTTGGGTCAGCACTACACTACACACAGAGGTGGTTTTTCTGTCTGTGTATAGGTGTGCTACTGTCTGTAATTCTGATGGAATTTTCAGAAATCCTGCTCCATAACCTTTCACATCATTTTGTGGAGTGAATAGCATAGTTATGTGTAGATCTTTTGGTGACATCATAATACATGTTCTCTGTTTTCACAGGTCATCAGACCTTCCTCCAATAATTGTTCAGTTTGTCTCAACTCCGACAGATCCAGAGTACTGCCAGGCCTGGGCCAAATTTGTATACACAGTAGCGGCCAGCCTCACAGCTCTCATACCACCTACTGTTGGCGTGACTCCTATAGATAAGGCAGTCATCAAATCTCGTCCCAGTAAATTTACTGTTCAATGGGGCGAATAAACCACAGAGACACAAGCAGTTTGGTTCGTTTCAGGATCTTCAAAATTGACAAACTTCAATATTTTCTCTGAATTCACCTGTCCATTTGCAGATTTTACCCAAACAACTTCTTTTGCAAATTTAGTTCCGGGAGGTCTGTCTGTTATCACTGTCCTACATGCTCCTGTGTCACAGAGAAAATCCATGTCCTGTCCATTTACCTTTAGAGTCACCACAGGTCTTTCTTCATCTTTATGGTGTTATGTGTCGGACGCAGCCCGGAGAACCGACCAGCGTTTGAAGGACCCAGTATAAAATAAGCAGAGCACGGTACAAAGGATAACTGAGTTTAATAAACATAACAGTGATGTGAAAAAATACCAACAAATAAGTTGCGCGCGGTCTGGCGTGGCGGATTTGCGGTGCGCTCCAGCAGCACAAAACGGTCGGAGCCAGAACCGAGTTCGGACCCAAGGACCCCGCCGACACCCCCCCAGGTGCCGCGACAACCGAGTCTGTGAAAGAAGAATCATCATGTGAGTTCACACTCCACACACAGAGGGAGAGACCGCTCAAAGGTGTACAAACAGCAAACCACTTCCGTGCTTAATTACTAATCAGCTTCCCCACCCTGCAGGCATGGAACACACCTGTTCACAAAACTCCACTGCAGTGGAAGCTGATTAAACGACTACATACAGCTCATATAATAAGGGGTGAGGGACACCACATTTACTGACGTATAAGGTTGTCACAAAATCTAACGTACTCAGGAAGTGTGCTGACGAACTGTTAGACCCTCACCCCCTCCTCTTCACAGACCAGGCATCAAAAACCTGGACGTTCTCTGCATCCACTGATGATGGATGGCTCTCGAGACTACGATCTCACCCGTCTGGTCACAGGTCGTGTCTCTGGCAAATACACACTGTGTACTCCAGTCTTAAATGCCACACATGTTCCAATCCATGTAGATGCACCACAGCTCTGAGTCCTGACGAGCCGCAGGTGATCAGCCCAGGTGATCAGGTGATGGTCCTGATAAACTCAGCTACACAGCCACTCAGTCCCAATGCGCACTCACCTGGAAGGAAAACCAAAAGACAGACAAAAGCCAGCCAGGCACGCCAGCCACAACATATGGCCTCTACTCTCATCTGTGCTTCACTGAGCCACATTTTGCACACTCTATTTCTCCTTCTTTTCTTGCTTTCCTGTTACCCTTTTTATTTGCTGCTGCTGCTGTAAGTTTAAACAACCAAACCTTCACAATCTGGCACAACCAATTTACCTGAAAAGCCATATTTCTTTTTCCATTTAGTTATGTACTTCAGATTTTCCAGATTGCGTTTGTGCATGTATTTTTCGTCGCCCTGAAATAGGGGCTTATTTTCTGTGCATGTGTTATCCATGTGGTCACCTATTCCCCTTCACTCTGCAAAGTTCAGGTCAGCTTCTACCCGCCGTGGGGCGGACCTCCTTGGAATCCCCCTCTTTGCAGACATCGTCGGGATATGTGAGTGTGGTGCGTATGGACTTAAAATGACCTACTTTGCAGACAATACGGCTCCACTTTTATCCCCTGATAAAATGGGATATCAAGCTGTCCGTGCTTATTACTAAGGAATACTCAGTCACAACAATCCACACATAGAGTCCGACACTGTCATACACACACAACCACTCCACAACCGCTCCAACTCTCACACATATAAAAATAAATTACAGATTTCATCAATGATTGCAATTACAGACCAAGCCCTCATCTTAAAAAAATAAAAAATAAATCATTTTATATCAAGACATAAATAACCCAACAAATCCTTACAACAAAACAACAAAAACAGAATTTTCTCTCATTCATACCACAACACACTTAGTTTCACTTTTGCAATAATCAATTAATTCACGTCTCTAACTGCTTCTCCTGAAATTTTATTCTTACTCCTCCTGTATTTCTCAGCCTGATGGGGACTCAAACCCCTCCGCCACCTGTGCCGGCAGGACCGGAGACTCTAACTCCCTCCCCGCACTTTATTCCGGATGGGGACTCGAACCCCTCCGCCAAATGTGCCGGCAGGACCGGAGACTCTAACTCCCTCCCCCGCACTTTATTCCGGATGGGGACTCGAACCCCTCCTCAACATATTTTCCTCACAGGCAGGCAGTAATTACTTACGTTAATTTGTTGCGCCCCTCATTTGGTTCGGAGGCGTCGTCAATCTACTGCGGCGAGCGGAGGTGGACGTCTATAGTCACCGGCCCGACGGAGAATTCACTCCTCAGGACTTTCCTTCAATCCCTCTAGTGGAATCGGCACTGCGGCGTGTCTTCCTCCGTTTGCTCGAGAAGATCTGTCGACGCCCCACGTTGGGCGCCAAGAAAAAACTGTTGGGTTTGCACCCTGTTTTTAAAGAAATGAGAGGCACAGACACTGTAAAGAAACCAGTCAGAGAGAGACAAATATATATATATTTTGCTCTGCGCAGAGGAGAACAAGAAGCAGCTTATGTGCTAAGCTCCAAAGCTCTCCCAAAATCCCCTCCTCTGGCCCAGCCTTTTATTTAGTTCATCAACATGAGAAAAAACAAACAAGGACAGTCGGGAGAGGTTACACATGAGTCATGTCTGCAAGAGGGTGGTGGCAAAGCAAGGTAACGGCTGAAACCTTCCATTCCTGCAACATGAGCCTTGTGGCTCGTCAAAGCAGGATAAGGCACTTATGCAAAATGAAAAATAGTTTGCTCAATCATGAAGAATGCAGACAAGTCTTTCTTTCTAAAACCTCCTCTTCTCACTAAGAGGAAAAATAATATAAGCATAAACTATAAGAAAATAAATAATAATAATATAAGCATAAACTAAAGAAAATAAATGATAATAATATAAGCATAAACTAAAGAAAATAAATGATAATATGAGCATGAACTATATAAAATCCTTGACAGATAACGAATTCCCTCGGCTGAGAATCTATATTACATAGAGAATATCGTCCGGGTATGTCAGCAGATTCTGGCGGTCTTTAAAAACCCTCGCCCTGTGAAGAGAGCCCCTCACAATTTGTACCCCAATATCAAACGGATCATCCAGGTAGGCCGGCATTGTCTTCGGAGTGATTGAAGGTGGATGGACGGTACTTATAAAGGGAGTGGTTAAGCGAAAACCTCAAGCTAACCGAGAACATAACCTGCTCGGAGCAGGTTTGGCACACAGCATAAATTGCCATGGCAGCATACCTCGATCGAAACCTATCCACCTTTCATAGTACGGGTTAACCGGGAAGTTACTCCACACGTCATCAACTTACTCCCGAAGTTACCCTGATAAGCCAGTAACCCCGCTTCGTAGTACAGACCCCAGGAGTTGGACATTTCATTTGACAAAGTCTTTACAGACACATGAAACACCTCCAGAATTTACACTTTTCACATCTGCTTCCAACATTAGTGGCTGAAGGTTCGGCTCTGCCTCAGATATCTGAAAAATACAGTCATCACTTATCAGGCGTAATGTGTGTTACACACAACCAAAGAGAAGGAAAATAAAGAAGGATAGAAATAAGTCAGTTGTTTTTTTTTTTTTTTATTGTTACAAGGAAAACAGTGTTTTCAATACATTTTCAACGTATGTTCCAAAAAACAAAAAACATTATCTGTGTTCTGTACATGTCACATTTTACCCCATAAATGTCAGAAATAAACATGATTATTCCAGGGAGGAAACATCCAGTAAATACTTAACTGTGTTATTTGCATAATAGTGACTGTATGACTCACTTCTTGAATCCAGTTCTTTTTTGCTTTTTGAAAACTGTCTCTGTTCAGTCAGTTACACAGATTGTGTTGGCAACATGCTCTTTAAAAGTTTTTGGCAACGTTGCTTTGATTGTTTCTCCAGGCAGCCGCACAATGAGATCCTTCATGTGTTCACACATAATGTCTACCCACAGTCCCACTGTCCTGCTGACCTGACCTGTGATATTTTAAATCACTGTGCCAAATCAGCCATGACAAAGTTTTGTCTTAGTTTCATCAGTCATTAGAATTTGATCCACAACTGGCATTGATGGTGAAGTGTTTAAAATTCTGTGAGTGGAATCCCTGCATACAGACGGGAGTCTGCATCACTCTCTAAGATGCTCTCTCTCTTTCTTCGTCTCTGCTTGCAGCAGTTTCAAGGTGAAATAAACCATGACTGTCCCTTTGTGATTTAGTGTTAAATGCATGCTCTAAACCAAATCAGTTGATCATAAACCCACGTATTTGATTGCAGAGACGCTGCATTCACCACGCGCATGCATGGTTTTCCTCCTTCCTCTGCTGTGGCCGGGGAAAAAAAAAAAACACATTCTCCTTTATCGTTGGTGGAAAAACACATGATGCAAATCAAACAAAAGCACTTGTTGCAGCAAGTTGGTGAATTGTTTTGTTCCGCCAACAATCCACGTGGATTTGTTTGCGGACCCCATGTGGGATTTTTCTTCAAGAAAAACAGCCACCAGAGACAAATGATCCCATCAAGTGGTCGGCAGCAGAAATGACAAAGTATCAGGCCATTCCAAAGCCAATCAATACAACTCAGAGAGGTCTTGCTTTGGACAAGAATTGGTTGAGTTGCAGAAATATAATTTGTGTGGCATGTGATTGCATGTAAACTGCTGTACAAAAAATGCCTGAAACACTCCTGCATTTTAATGCAAATAGATGTATGTAACTTTGTTTTGCTACATTTTTACACATTTTTGAAATTTGCAATTTATATTTGCATTCTAAGTTATAAAATGGCAGGTTGTCCTAAAGTTCCCTAAAAAGCCTTCAGTTAATTCAAAATGCTGCAGCTAGAGTACTGACGGGGACTAGAAGGAGAGAGCATATCTCACCCATATTGGCCTCTCTTCATTGGCTTCCTGTTAATTCTAGAATAGAATTTAAAATTCTTCTTCTTACTTATAAGGTTTTGAATAATCAGGTCCCATCTTATCTTAGGGACCTCGTAGTACCATATCACCCCAATAGAGCGCTTCGCTCTCAGACTGCAGGCTTACTTGTAGTTCCTAGGGTTTGTAAGAGTAGAATGGGAGGCAGAGCCTCAGCTTTCAGGCTCCTCTCCTGTGGAACCAGCTCCCAATTCAGATCAGGGAGACAGACACCCTCTCTACTTTTAAGATTAGGCTTAAAACTTTCCTTTTTGCTAAAGCTTATAGTTAGGGCTGGATCAGGTGACCCTGAACCATCCCTTAGTTATGCTGCTATAGACTAGACTGCTGGGGGTTCCCATGATGCACTGTTTCTTTCTCTTTTTGCTCTGTATGCACCACTCTGCATTTAATCATTAGTGATCGATCTCTGCTCCCCTCCACAGCATGTCTTTTTCCTGGTTCTCCCCCTCAGCCCCAACCAGTCCCAGCAGAAGACTGCCCCTCCCTGAGCCTGGTTCTGCTGGAGGTTTCTTCCTGTTAAAAGGGAGTTTTTCCTTCCCACTGTAGCCAAGTGCTTGCTCACAGGGGGTCGTTTTGACCGTTGGTGTTTTACATAATTATTGTATGGCCTTGCCTTACAATATAAAGCGCCTTGGGGCAACTGTTTGTTGTGATTTGGCGCTATATAAAAAAATTGATTGATTGATTGATTGAAAAGAAGATTTCTGTCTTAGAAAGGTAAGAACAGATGCATTATGGGTCATCGTGTGTTTTAGTGGTCCAGAGCGTGAATTCTTTATTCTCTGGAGCAGGTGACAAGAAAGACATAATGAGTCAGGAGTCATTCAGTGACTCCAGGAGTGAACTGAATGAAGTTCTCAATGTAAATCGAACCATCTGGAGTTTTTGCTGCTCACTGCTCAGGAACCATGAAAAGCAGCAGAGCAGCCAGTGGTCCTGTTAGTTTTGATCATTAAACATCTGGAAACCTTGACATGTAATGGACGGAAATTTGAAGGTGAATTTTTGTGTGAAATGAAAGAAATGAGTGTTGTGTCTTCATGTGGTGCAGGCGATTATTTCATCACGAAGCAGCTGCTCGACGTCCAGGAGAAAGTCCAAGCCTCAACCTCTGTCTCCATCACAGCTCCAACAATTCACAGACTGCATCAGCGTGTGAAGGCTGCAGGAAGTCTATAGACCCAGGTTTGTGAAATACACACACACCAACACACACAAGCAATTTTGGACTGTGACGTAAAATGAGTTCAGTGTGAACCAGTTCTTCTGCTTGGTGTCTCTGCACAGCTGGTGAAAATTCGAGCTGAGGCAGATGGTTCTGCACTCGGCTGGCTCAGGCTGAACAGGAGGCACAGGCCGTGCAGGGGAAGATGAAGGAGGAGATGAGAAGGTGCGCGAGGAGCTGCAGGAGGAGGTGCAAGCTCTGAACATCACGCCGGCTGATCTTCCACATGCAGGTTAGAAAAGTTTGTTTTTTTTTTTTTTTGTGCCGAGAAATGTGAAACTGCCTCAAAATCTTTCCTCTTTTGTGAGGTCGGTTTTCTTTTAATGTCAGGTTATAAGCATTCTCTTTATGATGCTCACAAATGAGGATAAACATCTGAGGTCCTGGAGGGTCTGCTGGACTGGTTTTTATTTCAGGATCTACCTGAATGAGACGTCACATCCCAGACGTCTGGAGCGGCTGTTCATTGTCCATGTGTTCTGGTGTTTTAGGTGGAGACTCAAAGGGACCAGATGGAGCTTCTGGAGCAGAAGAAGGAAAGTGCTGCTGGAGGAGAACAGAGCTTCAGCAGCAGCTGAGACTGTTGGAAAGGTCAGTGTTGGGAAAGTGTAGTGACCACGGACCCACAACAGGGGGCGCAAATGAACGGACAATAGAGGGAGTTAAATTTGAACACTTTACTGTTGTGAATGTCACACTACACACAGCAGATTATAGAATAAATACAAGTCAATGGATAAAGGTGTCGTGTGGGCAGGCCTCGACGATAGGAGACGTCCGTCTGGAGATGAACCGGAACCACACGATTTACACCGCCACCGAACCCGAAGGATACTGGAGCCGCCAGGTCCCGAAGTCCCCAGGTGGCCACCGTCTCAGCGTGTCGGATCTGGTACTGCTGGCGAAGAGCCAAAGACAGTCAAGTGTGGGTGTGTGTGCACCCCGTAACCAACAACGGTGGGAATTCCACCTCCACCTCTACACACACTCGTGCAGGCGTCTGAGTACCTTATCTGGTGGGAAGTAGAACGAAACAGTCGCGGCCCCACGCCGGTCCTCTGGGTAGACAGCTGCAACAAAGTAGCTCTTGCAATCAATTAGTACAATACGCAGGCAGAGAACGTTACCTCCAAAGATTACGATATCTCGGCGACGTGGTGGAGGTGTCATCCTGCTTTTATCCGGGGTGAAGTGCAGATGATCGGTTACAGCTGTCACCTCGGCTGTTCCTGTAAGGCGGCAGCGCCCCCTCGTGCCTGAAGCTCGCACTTCAGGCAGGGCGCCCTCTGGTGGTGGCCAGCAGTACCTCCTCTTCTGGCGGCCCACACAACAGTCAAAAGTGACTGTCTCTTCTTTCTCCACACCTTCAAGCTTTTGTTTGTCAGCAGCACACGCACATTTTATTTCCTGACCAACAAGTCTTCTTATTGTCCAAGACCCTGATCTGAGATCAGTGCTTCAGTTTGAGGATTCCATATAAGTCCCAGGAATAAGTGGGGACGTCCGATCAACATGATCACAGTCCTTTAACATTTAGGTATCAGTGGAAGACCCTCCAGCATGTTGTATTTACAGGGTCTCATGTTGGTACATAAAAGATGATGTGATTAACTTTTGACCAATACAGGTTTTGGGAATCAGTTCAACATTGATTGACTAATTTTAAAAGCACCTTTTATGAATTTCTGCCGTCAGGTCTATCAAGTAGCTGGAAAAGCCTTGTTGCGTGATCACATGTCCTGGTGGCCACTAGAGGTCACTGCTGCTTGTCCGGACACTACAAAATAAAAACATTGATTTTTATGATAAAAAAAAAACTATAAATGTATAAAGATTGTACTCATTGATGTCAGTAAAAGGTGTTTTCCATGTTCATATATGTTTTATTATATAGTCTTAAAAGTCTTAAGAGTTGTGAAATATTTAAAACAAAGTAACATTTTCTCTGAATAACTGATGAATTATAGTTAAGAATTTCTCTTGAGATTTTTGTTGCTGAGTATATTCACACATGAAATCAAGAAATTAAACAGCACATCAACACACAGGAAGAATATTTTAACATCTCACTTTAAATAACCGTCTTAAATTACAGTCTGCGACCGACAATCATCCATTATTGATTAAAATCATGATTTAACTCAATACAAGCTGAATATCAGGACTTTTAACAACAACAATGAACCAGATGAGCAGAAAGTCATCAGAAAATGACGTATTTTTGTTTCCGTCTCCTCCTGCAGAAAGCTGAAGGAGTCTGTGAGTCAGAACGATGATCTGAAAGCCCTCAGCAACCAGCTGGAACTGAAAACCAGCAGCTACACCCTGCAGGTCCAAAAGCTCCAGGAGTCTCTGGATGATGCTCACAAACAGGTGCGATGTGACAACACCTGCAGTCTGTTCAGCTCTGATCATGTGACGTGCACCGTGCACGTTCATACCTCAGAGGGTGTTGGTGCTCAGCTGCTGCAGCTCTTTCACTGACTTTGACGCTCCGTCTTTTCCTGCAGATGCTGAAGGCCAGAAGTGATGCTGAGGAACAAGATCGCTCAGCTGCAGCCACCATCTGTCAACTGCGGCGTGAAGTGACCAGTGCGATGGAGAAAATGATCAAGGTGCCAACAGGATTTTTACCAGCTGACTTGTTGCCTGTGTAGAACATGTGTGAGTAGTTGTGTAACGTGTGTTTGTCATGTTCAGATGGAGGAGGATGTAGCCCTACTGGAGACACTGAAGGATCGCTGCAGTTGAGTCAGACTCTCCAGAGCTACATCACTCACATTGTGAAGATCCGGTCAGGGACACACCAGGAGCTGGACGCTCTCCCAGCATGCACTGGGTCATCATCGTCCTTCACTACGGGACAGTTTGAGCACGGACACGGAGGAATCATCATGAGATCATTTGGAAGAACGTGTGAGGAACATTCATTTGTAAAATGATTTCAGTATGTAGAAGTTTTAGTCGTTGAAACAAAAACCAAATAAACGACTAATAAATACCAACTTTCAGTGGTTCTGATTATTTTAAAGCTACAGTGAAGTCAGAGTGTATCTCATGTGACGTATAATTTAATCATTTATTCACTTTTAGAGCACTTTCCAGTCAAAAATATCAAGGTGCTGAACACGAGCATCAAAAAACAATCTTTAAAACTTAACACAGATAAAAACAAATTCAAGCATCAAATGGAGACAAATTACACAACACTGGATTTGCATGTCATTTTGAATAAATTATTGTAAAATGGGTGTGTAAATGTGCATTGAGTCTTTGGAGAACCATCCAAAACCCAACCTTTCTTGGACCAACGGCCTCCACTTGTTATGTGTCGACGCGGGTTGAGGAGCGGACTGCGTCCGACGGAACCCAGCGCTAAAATAACCAGAAAGCGGTTCCAATAACAAAACAATTAATTTTTTCACCCTCTGGTGCATAATAAAGTGTAGAAACTAAAACAGCGTCATTCTGGTGGAGTGAAGGCTGGCACGCTCTCCCAGCGCCCAAAAGGATCGAAGCCCGGCGCTTCTGGACTCACTGTTACCGCCAAACACCCCCCAGGTGGACACGACAAACCGACTCTCTGCGAAGGATAGAAGAGGTGAGGTAAGTCAGCAGTTACAACCAATATCCTTCAAAAGGCACACACTATCAGCAAACATTCAGGTCTGTATTTAAGCTTTATGTAAATGAGCAGCTTCTCACACAGGTGGAGGATCAGTTGTCCGCACGCCACCGGCAGTGAGAAGCGAGCTGCACAATTCTCATCACAATTCAAATCTACTGGAGTAACAAAATACCAAGTTACTATCAACAATTAATCAAACAATTATTCACCTCTGATGTGTCTGACAGCATGTGTCCCTCACCCTTCTTCCTTCAGTGGCACGATGTGTCAAACCCAGGCGCGGTCCTCAGCGTCTCACAAACGAACATCACAAGGTCGAGTTCCCGGCAATTCTGCTTGAATCACACATGGCTTAAATGCAGAACGCCATCTAAGTATCTGCTTCAGCTGAAAGTCTTTAAGTTGTATGTGAGCACCATTCACAGGTGCTGCCAATACTGTTGATGAGGGTGAAGGACTCTTCTGCCAGCACCTTCTTCCACAGACAAATCAGTTTTCATACCACCTGGAGAGCAAAGAAAAGGAAAGAACACCAAAATGTCCAGCCACACCCCCCTAACACACAACAGTACCCCCCCTTTAACGGGAAGCCTCCCGGCGACTGAACAGACCAGGCCCGAGAACAGCACCTCCCTCCGGGGTCCTCGTCAGGTAGCAGACAGCACAATGCTCCCAAGGTCCACCACAGACAGGACAGGGCACCGCAGCTGGAAGGCCGGCTGGCATCAACAAAAACCCCAAAACAGTCCCCAGTACAATCCAACACACAAGAAAAAACATAAAACCCCCCAAAACCTCCCCAGGGGACCGTCCCATCCAACCCCGGGAAGAAAAGAAAAACTCCCAAACGCAAAAACCCAACACAGCCCCACAAACACAATACAAACATAAATGCATAAAAGAAAATAACAAACAACCCCCCCAGAACGACCTGCAGAGCCCAACCCCCCCCCAGAAGGCCTTTACCGCCGGTTCCAGGAGGAATAGCCAGAACCTGAATCCCACAAAGGTCCCCAGGTATACATGGAGCAAACGGCGCCCCCCAGAGGACCGTACCATCAAACCCCAGGAGGCACCCTCCCCACAATCCCGGAACCCCAGACCCGGCCACACCTGGCTAGTCGGCCCCACAAGCCAATCCCCCCCAGAGGACCGTCCCATCAACCCTGGAGGTGGAACCCGGAAGGAAACAAAACAAAATCAAAGTCCAACCCCCGGAGGACTACCGTAAACAACCCCGGGGGCAAATAAAACAACCGTTAAACCCTGTTACCTTCCCCGGCACCCCGAAAGACCCCAGGTCCCTCCAGAGCCCCTCGGCGGCTCAATTTTGGCGAACGGCTCAAAACCTTAAGCCGGGGAAGGGAACAGGAAAAACTAACCCAGCCCCAACCCCAAGGCGCAGCGGAAAACCGGAAATACGTCCAGTGCCCCAACTCGACCATACCCCAGCCTCTCGGGAGGGGTGGAACTACCGAAATGGCGAACGGCAACAGATCGGCCCACCCCTCCGACTTAGGTATGTTCCCGCTGCACCACACCCCGGCAACACCAATGACGAACGGTTCAAAGGCTCACCGAGGCTGGAGTGGAACCGGGCCCTAACCAAACCAAGAAAAACGCCCCTAACAACCCCCCCTAGGTGCAGAGGTCTACTGAGAACGCTCAGCGTGACCAACCTGCACTACCCCCAACCCACAAGACGAACGGTCTTGGGACAAGTGAGGTTGGGGTTAGGGATGTAGGGAAACAAAAAACAACAAACAAAACGACCCCAAAACCCAAACAGAAAATACCTAAATACACATAAAAAAATAACGATTAAGTGAGCCCAGACGGGCTTCTAACCGCCTAACGTTCACTCCACCAGACACGCCTCTGACTCCCCAAACAAATTATAACCCCTATTAAAAAAAAAAAAAACATTAACCCCTACAAGTTTTTTTTTCTTTTTTTTTTTGTGTGTGTGTTATTTCGCCTGTCCCAGAACACCTGGAGATACGTCACCATATTTTTCTTGACGCTTATATGTCGGGGCAATACAGTGGTCTCTGCTCGTCCAAGCTGCATGGGCTCGTCTGCAAGAGGAGCCAGAGGTCCCGTCGGAGGAGCCTCAGTGGGGCGAAGAAGAGGCGGCCCAGATCTGTGTCGGGGAAAGCCCCGAGACGAAAAAACCCGCCTCAGATGGCCGCCCTCTCTCGCGTCCACGCTCCTTCATCCGATCATCTAGACGAATCACCAACGATATTAGCTCATCTAAATCGTTTGGCTCGTCACGGACTGCCAGCTCGTCTTTTAATGACTCATTTAACCCATCTACAAACACTCCTCGTAAAGCTGCGGCGTTCCAACCTGACTGAGCAGAAAAAATCCGGAAGTCCACGGAATACTCCGCTGCACTCCGCCTCCCCTGCCTGAGATTCAGCAACCGTTGGGCAACGGTATTCGTTTCACCGGATGGTCAAAAACCAGTCGGAACTCCCGGGAGAAATCCTTAAAGGATCCTAACAATGGCGAGTTGTTACTCCACAACGCTGTGACCCAAGCTAAGGCGTCACCTCGGAGCAAATTTGTCACATATGAAACACGGCTCCCATCAGAAGAGAAGGAAGCCGGTCGCTGAGCAAAACCAGAGAACATTGCATCAAAAACGAAGCACAGGCTTCAACGTCTCCCGCATAAGGCTCCGGATGACAAATAATCAGTTCGGACGCCGAATCTCTGGGTGACGGAGTTATCTGCACCGGTATCGATGGTGCCGCAGCTGGAGCAGCAGGAAGCGGAACGGCTTACGCTGCAAGCTCCGTAACACGGGCGTCTGTTTGTTTAATTTGGTTTGCGAGATGCTGTAATTGCTCCCATATTTTCTCCAAGTGTTCTTGAACTTTTTCAGCGAAAGGAACCGCCTCTGCCGCTGGGTCCATTATGGAATGGCCGGGAACTACTGTTATGTGTCGACGCGGGTTGAGGAGCGGACCTGCGTCCGATGGAACCCAGCGCTAAAATAACCAGAAAGCGGTTCCAATAACAAAAACAATTTATTTTTTCACCTCTGGTGCATAATAAAGTGTAGAAACTAAAACAGCGTCATTCTGGTGGAGTGAAGGCTGGCACGCTCTCCAGCGCCCAAAAGGATCGAAGCCCGACGCTTCTGGACTCACTGTTACCGCCAAACACCCCCCAGGTGGACACGACAAACCGACTCTCTGCGAAGGATAGAAGAGGTGAGGTAAGTCAGCAGTTACAAGCAATATCCTTCAAAAGGCACACACTATCAGCAACACATTCAGGTGTGTATTTTAAGCTTTATGTAAATGAGCAGCTTCTCACAACAGGTGGAGGATCACCAGTCCGCACACCACGGCAGTGAGAAGCGAGCTGCACAATTCTCATCACAATTCAAATCTACTGGAATAACAAAATACCAAGTTACTATCAACAATTAATCAAACAATTATTCACCTCTGATGTGTGCTGACAGCATGTGTCCCTCACCCTTCTTCCTTCAGAGGCACGATGTGTCAAACCCAGGCGTGGTCCTCAGCGTCTCACAAACGAACATCACAAGGTCGAGTTCCCGGCAATTCTGCTTGAATCACACATGGCTTAAATGCAGAACGCCATCTAATTATCTGCTTCAGCTGAAAGTCTTTAAGGTTGCACGTGAGCACCATCCACAGGTGCTGCACATACTGTTGATGAGGGTGAAGGACTCTTCAGCCAGCACCTTCTCCACAGACAAATCAGTTTTCATACCACCTGGAGAGCAAAGAAAAGAAAAGAACACCAAAATGTCCAGCCACACCCCCCCAACACACAACACCACTACAGAACCACCCAACACCTGTCACTCCTGGACCAACAGGTTCCAAACAGAGAACCAACAATCACCCACCTCTGCTAGACCAATGGCCTCTAACAGAAAAACACCCAACACCCAACCTTCCTAAACAGGTGGCCTCCAATGGAGAACCCAGGACTTGCACTTCATGTAACAATGACCTCTAATGGAAAAAATAAACCTACAGAACAGCCAACCTTCCTAAACCAATGAACTCTAATATAGAACCACCCAACACCCACCTTTCCTCAACCAACAGACTGATGCAGGAAAAGAGGACCAATGGGCTCAACTGATCCTCCATCAGAAACAATGTTCTTTTTCTCTATTTTACACTTTGAGGATGAGGAGGATTCTTTGAGGAGACATGAGTGAGGATATGTCAGATCCTCATGGAATCTTTTTTATGGTTCAAATATACCCCATTTAACATAAACTCTCTCTGTCTTTGTTGATCAGTTACTTTTAGTGATTTGTTCAATGACCACTGTGGAAACAAAAGAGAGAAAGAAAAACCTAAATCAGCTTCTACACAGAGTTAGTTTTCAACTGAATCTCCGACACTCAGCTGTGACTTTAAAAATGACTCAGCAGGGTGGTAAATCCAAATCAGTGAGAATGTGGACTTAGTAGGAACGTCAGCTGTCTAGATACATTGTTATCATCTCAGGTTCTCTAATCCACATATGAAGTATTTAAAAACGATTTTTCCAGACACAATGTCTTCATACAGAGACACAGTCAGAGGAATGTCGTCCTTCTGAGACACATCTAAGAAATACAGAGGATCCAGTGTGGACCTGTGGATTAAACCCTGCTGGACCAAGCTTCATCTTCTGCTGCTTGAAGGTCTCAGTGACTTCAAGAACTCTCTAAAATAAGAGAGGAATAATAAACAGAAAACATGTGGCTCCAGTGTCATTTTTAAAAAGACACAGTTCAGTGAACCTGTCGTACCTGCAGTCTGAGAAACCATGAACAGGTTGTGTTTGCTTGTAGTTTATTTTCATCCTGAAAACCACGTCCTTGACACACTGATCAAGCAGCAGCACTCGAGCCTGAATTTTGGCACTAAAGCAGAAGTCATTTTTCTTGTAGTTCCTTGCCTGGCCACTTGAGGCTGACTCCAAAACAGAGCACTTTCCCCATAGGACTCCATGTTAAAATGTCCAACTTTAGAGCAGAAATAAACATGTTTACAGGCTGGACACAAAAACAGTTTTGGTCTTTACAGATAGTTTCTGCCTCCATGAGAACTATACGCGTGTGAATTATTTTTTTTTTCGAGCTTCTTAGTTTTAGACATTTTAAGCAATAAAGTTCTGTATAATTGTGGGCGTGGCTCCTTTGAGTGACAGATGGATAAGTTAAGCGACAACTCCACCTCTCGTAGCCTCGACCGTAACTCAGAGTCCGGCTGGCAGCGGCTGCTCTCTGTTGTTTTGTTGGTGTGTCTGTTTGGAGTATTTTATTAATAATATGGCTTGCTGTGCAGTGAAACGTCTTAACGGATCGTCGAAGACGTTCCTGTTGTAATATTGATGCTGAGTGAAATTTAATGTTGTGTGCTAAAGAGTGTTAGCACTTTTAGCAGCTGTCAGTAGATCCACTTAATGCACGATGACTGAGGAAATATACGGCTAACATTTACTGTCTTCATCAAAAGTAAACCGTTATGAGAACCACCGCGCAAAAAACATGATTTAATAAACACCAAACCAAGGTTCGCTTCTTAGCTGGCGCTTCGGACTCGGAGGAGTGTGTTTAGGCATTGTCGTCACATACAGATCCACGCACGCTCCAGCCCTTATGAATCAATGAGTTCACTGTGAATCAGTGTGGGCGGGGCTCTCAACATGGTGACACCCCAGAAAAGGCATCATTTAAGCTGTTCCACGTCTCTATAGAAAACCAAAGGATGACGTCACGCAGGCTCTGTCCAGTATTCATACAGTCTATGGCACTGATTCTAACAGTCTCCTTACTTTTTTTTTTTTTACACAAAAACACAATTTGTAACTACTTTTTTCACCAGGTGAAGATGTGTACCTCTGCTCGTGAACATAACACAAGTGGTGCAGCCGAGCTCTGCCAGCAGTAATGTGTGGATAGCTTTGTGAAATGCACCAGTCTCCATGTTGCTTAAATGCAGCAAAATTGAAAACTTTCTCGCTACCTCCTTGTCGAAATCCTATGAGGAGGTGATTTAAATTTATAGCAAGGTTTGTTGCAAAGCAGACATGCACACGCAGGGAGCATATCTGAGTGTGTGTTTAATAAAGCCCCTTCACACATAATGCAACGTTTGGTCAAAATCAGCAAATCAGCGCGAACAGTTCGAATTTGCGCACCACAAAACGTGCCAATGATCAGGCGTGCATGATCCCGGTGCAAGACTTCATGCACGCAACGGTGTCTTTCGAGCAAGAACACAGTGAGTGGTGCACCACATCGCGCTGCCTATGTGGAAAAAATAAAAATAAAAAAACCATACCACCCATGGGACGCGAACTGGCACCTTCCAAAAGTTGCAATTCCAGTCAGAAACTGTACCACTGAGCTACAGAACTGTCCTTCGAAAGCTGCAGGAATCTGCCAATATCAGGAAGGACATGGATGTACTACAAAAAAAATTTAAATCACACACCTTATAAAACACCGCTTTTATCAAGCGAGCAATACAAATGTGATCCATCTGTTCCTCTGTAGATGACCCATGGTCACTGACATATGATCATGAAATGACATGAATGACAAGCAGTGTGCATTGATCATGTCCACATCTACTGGACCGGTCCGTCCAGTTGCTCCGCGTGCATGTTCTGCCCGACACGCGTCTTGTGGAGGGCGTGCCGCAGCACAGACACCATGTCATGCGTGTTCTGATTTGACGGTCTGTTTCAACCTGGCAGGCTGTCAATGTCCGCTCCATGTGCACGCTTGCTCGCTGCTGCTTGTCGCCACTGCCATATATGTTTTTATTTATGTCCACTTGATAACAGCAAACACACGCATCACAGTAGTCAGTCGTTAGTCCCTGTTTTGTCCAAACACAGTACGTGTTGTCCAGCTGAAATATCCAGAATGACAGATCACCACAGCCGTTTGTCACAGACCAAAGCCAGACTCATGGGGAACTTAGACAAATTCACTGCGAGCAGAACAGTGGTTGTCTGCAGACTTTTGTTATGCCAAGAGTTGCGATGGTTACACATTTTCTAAGTGCCAAAAGAGAGGTGTTAGATGTTTGTGCATGTCAATTGGAATTTGGCTGGCACCTGCCACGAGAGGGTTTGATGGGTTCACACATCGTACACTCTGTCTTTCAGTCATTGTATGGGCAAATAGTTGCGGCAACAGGTGTACGAGGCATTGGAGGCAGGTACGAAATTACACGGTTTGCATACGATTCCTGCTTCATGTGCACTAATGTGCAATTCAACCAAACTACGCACTATGTGTGAAGGAGCCCATAGAAATGTGCACGTTTGGCAGGAGAGTTGTTTTTCTGACTGTAGTTTATTGTTGAACTGTGACTCAAGAAAACTTGCAGAATGAATGAAAAAACGCAACACGGTGCCGCATTATTATAAGGACAGGATGGACACAGTGAGAATGTGGTACATGTGTGCGATGTGACTGCTCACAGTAAGAATGCTGTAAAAAGAATTGAATGTGGACATGTACAATCAGGTGCAGGGTAAACATTTGTGGGAACGAGCTAGCTGCTGTGATAACACGGCAGGGATGTAATGAGGATGAAGCATGGACTTGAAAACTGTATGTTTTTCCATTTTGATCATGCGCCTGATGTGTTCAACAAAATTTGCATGATGAACATGAAGCTTTTGAGGTCATAGAGACAGTTGAATTTGTCTCTGCTTTGCTGACTTTATTTGTTTGTTAATGAAAAGTCTGACACGGCAGGGATGTAATGAGGATGAAGCATGGACGTGACAGTAAGTCTCATCTGTGGTCACAGATGTTCCACTGACTACAGCAGCTGCACAGTGAGGTGTCATCGGGGTGGTGGGGTGGCGTGGTCTCAATCCTGGAATCTTTCCATCATAATCTCATCTTTAAAGCGACACTTCAGCCAAGAACAGAGAAGCTGCAATGACACACCGTGGTCACTCATTTATCCTCACCACTCCACCAACAGGGGCAAGAAACAAATGGCTGCACGCTCAATTTAAACAATAAATAAATTCTCTGTATCACAAAACACTTTCCACAGTTTGACCGTCACTGTGGCGCCAAGAACACATTAGATATAATAAAATAGACCAATATGGAGCAACACACTCTGTAGCCGGCAATCAATTCACCCGATCCCACCTTATTCT
The DNA here is from genome assembly GCF_902500255.1 of Thalassophryne amazonica. NCBI lineage: Eukaryota > Metazoa > Chordata > Actinopteri > Batrachoidiformes > Batrachoididae > Thalassophryne > Thalassophryne amazonica. Next base: position 64,196,627 of record NC_047119.1, read on the forward strand.
GAGTCCCCATGAGGCCTTTTGTGAATTATGGGTGAGACTTCCAGTAAGAACTGGAACCAGCGTTGTCTTCATGTTAACTGTTCGTGCTAATCCACTTTCTATGACGATTAGAGACGTAAACAGCAGCTGTCACAGCTCAAACGAAACAACATTACAATCCCGATGTCTACAATACAGAGAGGTGGGAGGACGACATGAAGAAGTGACCAAAGATAACATAAGGTAACATTTTTAGCTCCTTTCTTAACTCTCGCTTCAGACGGGGAGGCAATGAACAATCTGTGGCTGGTTATCTGGACACCTGGGGCCTAAGCGGGGTTAACTTACTCAGATGTAACCCAGGGTCAACCTCTTAAACCGGGTTGACAAAACCTGGTGTTCTCAAGTGGTGTTAATCGGTACTACGACACTGATTAAGATGTTGATTTGTTGAACCTGTGTTAACCTAATTGGAGTTTGTGCACGTTCACATAAAAGGGGCAGGTTGCAGCGCATGTCACCATTTTTCAATGATGGCGCGGTCACCTTACTTTACCGGAGAAGAATGCACGATTATTATGTGGAGCTACGAGGAATTTAAATTAATGTTAAGGGGGAAATCGAACACATCGTCTGCCAATAAAGCAAGACAGGCTTGTTGGCAACGTATTGCTGATCAGGTAAATGCATAAGTACAATTCAATTGTTCTCCAAATCTGTTACAGATTATTAACCTGTGGAATGTCTATGTGTAAAAAAATTACCTTCTTCCATTAATTACGTCCAGATGCAACACGATTCAGAAGTGGGCATATATCCACTGAATGAATGGAATCTGGGATGAAAGTACAGCATGTTGTGTTCAGCAGAACACAAACTCCTCCCTGTGAACCAGTAAGCAAGTCTAAAACCATGCGATTTTGCATCACCATGGTACGTAAAGCATCTATTTCAGTGTTTTGAGCTACTACTATTTTCTCAGTTACATTCATGAACAGACCCAATCGATAATTCAGAGTTTCAATCATTAATGAATTTTTTACCACTCCTATCCAGGGGAACAGTGAATGTGCTATTTTATCTCCTACAGACCACAATGTTTTGGTCCTTTGGTACATCCGAGCCCCACATGTGATCATGTGGCAACGCATCTGGGTATATCGATCTCCTCCGTCTGGTGCTGCCATTCTTCTTTGTGGGGGTCCTTGGCACTACCACATATGTATGGTCAGTCACCTGGGTAGGTGCACACACACCACCCCAATTTGGTGGGAGACTCATGTACAGTCTGAAACCACAAAGCCAATAGATGTCATCATACACCGGAGTACCATTTACAGGTGGTAGCAAAAACTTACTAACATAAGGACATGATTCATCCGTTCCCCATGGACAGGAGCCTGTATGATTACATCCACGTCCAATGTGATGAAGATAAGTACCATCCACATAATATGTTTTGGTTAGGCTTAAATTATTTGATAAAACATACGTTTGGGTACACAGACGTTTCCTAATTTTACCTACAGTTCCCGTAAAAGCAAATCGGGAATGGTCGTTGTGATGACAATTTAACATGTGATGATATTTTTGCATTCCCTTCAGTCTAGTCAATGGAGCAGCACTTGGGCACGCTTGTACGTCTTCTGTTGAAATCCCTATCATATAAGTGGTTGCACTGAGGCAAGTGGTATTACGTTTTGTCAGATTTGCTGAGAACTGTTGCCCCCGAAATACAGTTTGATTATGCATCTGTATGATAAGACATTCTGTCACCCTAGCAGGGTACGGTTTAGCCGTCAAAGCTGGGTGTGTTGAGGATATAGGCATTTGCGAACAAACATAACAATTAGTAACATGTAATTCCATAGCCAATAAATGAACATATCTGTACCACATATTAGTATGGTATATATGAGGGTGTCCATCTGTCTCATTCACATTATGAATAAACCTCTTCTGACGTTGCTTCCGTTGTTCTCTGGCTCGGTCCACAGTGAGCTGCAGTTCTTGGGTCAACCACCAGGCCAGGAATCCAAGGAGCACGAAACACACTAAGATCACAACGCAACCGGCTGCCCTACCAACAGTCCGGCAGCGGCGGCGCTGAGCACGCCGCTCCAGGGTCTGCTGTAGTTCAGTCATGATTGCTAGGATACAGTGTTGTTAACCAACCTCACCTAATAGTGCAAGGATCTCCCTGCTTCACTGGCGTTGAGACAATCTATTGCTAATTAAATAGACTCCCTTTGTAGCCAGACTTCCCCTTACACTGTGGAGGCAGCCAACACACGCTGTATCTTACAGTGACTTAGATGTATCCACGTTGATCTCTCCGCTATCTTTACTGCAGTTGGTGTTGTTAACAGCACTTGGTATGGACCTTCCCAACGAGGACTGGACCAGTTCTTCCTCTTAATCACTCTGATGAACACCCAGTCTCCTGGCTGGACTACTGGAAGGCCGTCCTGTGGGAGATCAAAATTATTCGGCAGTAAATGTGTTTGAGTTATCTCTTTCTGTGTTAATGTCTTTTTCATAAAATCTGCTAATGTTTGTTCCTCATCTGCTGTTTTAGTATCCATGTCAAAAATTGGTAGACGATATGGTCGTCCATAAAGTATCTCAAATGGTGTTAAACCTGATGGTGTTGGTGTTATTCTTATATACAATTTTACTAGGTCCAAACATTCAATCCAGATTCGTTTTGTCTCTTCCATACATTTCCTTAGTCTTGTTTTTATTGTGCCATTTGTCCTTTCCACTAATCCTGCACTTTGTGGGTGGTAAGCAGCACAATGATGTTTTAACTTAATTTTCATGTGTTCTGCTACTCTTTGTACAACTTCATTTACAAAATGTGTTCCATTATCACTGTACAATGTCTCTGGTATTCCATAATACGGAATAATTGTCTTACACAGTGCTTTTGCTACTGTTAAAGCATCTGCTTTTTGTGATGGAACAATTTCTACCCATTTTGAAAAGGCATCAATTAATACTAGACAGTATTGATAAGGTCCACATCGATTTAGTTCAATAAAGTCCATATGAACAATTTGAAAAGGATACTGTGGTTTTGGGAATTGCCCTCTCCGGGGTCTTATATTTCCCTGTGGGTTGTGTTTCAATCAGGTAACACAGGCTTTACAAAACTTTTTTGAGTATAAATTAAATCCATAGGTAGTAAAGTGTTGGTCTACCATATATACCATCCACCCTGCCGACACATGCGTTAACCCATGCGTCACAATTGCAGCTGCTTTGAATAAGCTTTTGGGTAGGATGGGTTTGTTATGTACACAATAAAGTCCTTTGGGGTTTGGGGTTGCCCCATTTTTCAACCACAAATGTCGTTCCTGCGCTGGTGCCTATTTTTGCATATCCAATAAAAAGGTCAGAATCTATTAATGGTTCATTGTCTGTCTGAGCTGTGTAAATAGAAGAAGTGTCATATCGACCAGCTGCTGCTTCTTTTGCTATTTTGTCTGCCAGGCAGTTTCCTCTGGAATCAAAATCTGTACCTCTGGTGTGGGCTGCGCATTTACATAATGCCAGGTGTGATGGTAATGTCACTGCTTCTAGCAAATTTGTGAGTAAGCCTGCATGTGTCACTGGTTTCCCTGTAGAGGTTATCATACCTCTTTGTTGCCATTGTTTTGCAAAGAACCAAATTGTTGAAAATGCATATGGACTATCTGTACAGACTGTCAGTTTCTGTCCTTTAGCCAAGATACAAGCTCTGGTTAATGCAATGAGTTCTGCAGCTTGGGCTGATTTAAAATGATCAATCTGTTTTGCTTCAATAACAGTATTTGGTAATTGAACAACAGCATAGCCTGTTAATGTCTGTCCTTTCTGATCTTTGAAACATGAGCCATCCACAAAGTAATGTAGTCCATCTGTAAATGGTTCGTCTGTTAAGTCTGGTCGAGGTAATTGTTGTTTCTGTGTGTCTGCCAAACAATCATGCGGTTCACCATCTGTCTCAGTAGGTAGGAGCGTGGCGGGATTCAAGGTGTTGCATCTTTCAATGGTAATATGTGGCTGAGACAGTAGCATTGCTGTATAAGCTATCTGTCTAGCAGGCGATAAGAATGTCATCTTTGTTTGCAGGAGTAACACACTGACTGTGTGTGGTACTTTAACAGTCAATGGGTGGAACAAAACAACATCCGCTGTAATTTCCACTGCCATTGCTACTCCGCATACTGCTTGGACACAGGGAGGTAGGCCCTGTGCCACTGGATCCAAACGTTTGGAATAATAGCCGACTGGTTTATTTTTATTACCATGTTGTTGTAGCAAGACTGCACACATGAATCCCTGTTTGTGTCCACCATGAGAGTGAATGGCTTGGCATAATTGGGCAGAGACAATACTGTGGAACTCACAAGTTCTTGTTTAAGAGCTGTAAACTGTTCTTCAGCTTCTTTATTCCACTGTATTTTGTCACTCATAGCCATTGGTATAGAGTGTATTAAATCCTGCAATTTCTGCACCTTCTCTGCATAACATGGAATCCAGGCTCTGCAATAATTACAGATACTTAAGAAAGTCATCATTTCCTTTTTTGTTGACGGTTTAGGCGCTTTGAGAATAGCGTGCTTTCGATCGTCTTGTATTCGTTTCCCCTCAGCTGATAGGACATGGCCTAAATAAATCACTTGTGGTTGCACGAACTGCAACTTTTGCTTTTTAATTTTACTTCCTGTTTCTGCCAAATGTTGCAAAAGCATCATGGTGCATTTTGTACAGCTGTCTTTTGTCTTTCCTGCCACCAAAATGTCATCTACATACACCAAGATTTGTGAATCTTCTGCTGGAGTAAATGAAGATAAGCAACAATTTATTGCTTGTGTAAAAATGGTCGGACTGTCAGCAAAACCTTGAGGGAGTCTTGTATATGTGTATCTTTTCCCTTTGAATGTAAAAGCAAACCAAAATTGAGAGTCTGGATGAACAGGTACTGAGAAAAATGCATTACTGATGTCTATGACAGAGAAGTACATGTTTCCAGGACTTAATCTATTTAGCAGCGTATGTGGGTCTGGGACCAGAGGAGCACTAGTTTCTACTGCAGCATTTACTGCACATAGGTCTTGTACCATTCGTCATTTCTGATTGTCTGCTTTTTTCACAGGATATATTGGAGTGTTACAGGATGCATCTAAACATTCCCTGATGACTCCTGCTTCCAATAATTCTGCAATAACCGGTTCAATTCCTTTTTCTGCTTCAGGTTTTAACGGATATTGTTTAATCCGTGGTCTCCAATCAGATCGTGGCTTAATTTTGACTGGCGGAATATTTTTCAACAGTCCTACATCTGTGGGTGCTTTCACCCAGAGATGAGGAGGCAGTTTGGCCAATAAGTCTCATCTTCCTGTGTCAACAACACAGATGTTGTTAAATTTCAATCGTCCAGATCTACTTCATGTATCACCGGTGTCGTCCAAGCACTTACAAACATGTATTTCCGATACAAGCCTGTGGATGGACTGAAATCCCACACCGACATTGCATCTGCTTCATGCCAATCAGTCGCTTCCTCAGCTATTTTAGCAATTCCTCCAAAGGTCCTTCCAGGACTGAGTGTCTGCCCTTGTCAGTGAAATATGCGGCACAGCCTCAGGTTTTCCTCTGTACCATTTGTCTACACTTTGGGTCAGCACTACACTACACACAGAGGTGGTTTTTCTGTCTGTGTATAGGTGTGCTACTGTCTGTAATTCTGATGGAATTTTCAGAAATCCTGCTCCATACCTTTCATCATTTTGTGGAGTGAATAGCATAGTTATGTGTAGATCTTTTGGTGACATCATTACTACATGTTCTCTGTTTTCACAGGTCATCAGACCTTCCTCCAATAATTGTTCAGTTTGTCTCAACTCCGACAGATCCAGAGTACTGCCAGGCCTGGGCCAAATTTGTATACACAGTAGCGGCCAGCCTCACAGCTCTCATACCACCTACTGTTGGCGTGACTCCTATAGATAAGGCAGTCATCAAATCTCGTCCCAGTAAATTTACTGTTCAATGGGGCGAATAAACCACAGAGACACAAGCAGTTTGGTTCGTTTCAGGATCTTCAAAATTGACAAACTTCAATATTTTCTCTGAATTCACCTGTCCATTTGCAGATTTTACCCAAACAACTTCTTTTGCAAATTTAGTTCCGGGAGGTCTGTCTGTTATCACTGTCCTACATGCTCCTGTGTCACAGAGAAAATCCATGTCCTGTCCATTTACCTTTAGAGTCACCACAGGTCTTTCTTCATCTTTATGGTGTTATGTGTCGGACGCAGCCCGGAGAACCGACCAGCGTTTGAAGGACCCAGTATAAAATAAGCAGAGCACGGTACAAAGGATAACTGAGTTTAATAAACATAACAGTGATGTGAAAAAATACAAACAAATAAGTGCGCGGTCTGGCGTGGCGGATTTGCGGTGCGCTCCCAGCAGCACAAAACGGTCCGGAGCCAGAACCAGTTCGGACCCAAGGACCCCGCCGACACCCCCCAGGTGGCCGCGACAAACCGAGTCTGTGAAAGAAGAAATCATCATGTGAGTTCACACTCCACACACAGAGGGACCGCTCAAAGGTGTACAAACAGCAAACACTTCCTGGCTTAATTACTAATCAGCTTCCCACCCTGCAGGCATGGAACACCCTGTTCACAAAACTCCACTGCAGTGGAAGCTGATTAAACGACTACATACAGCTCAATATAATAAGGTGTGAGGGACACCACATTTACTGACTGTATAAATGTTAGTCACAAAATCTAACGTACCTCAGGAAGTGTGCTGACGAACGTGAGACCTCACCCCCTCCTCTTTCACAGACCATGCATCAAACCTGGACGTTCTCTGCATCCACTGATGATGAGATGGCTCTCGAGACGACGATCTCACCCGTCTGGTCACAAGGTCGTGTCTCTGGCAAATACACACTGTGTACTCCAGTCTTAAATGCCACCATGTTCCAATCCATGTAGATGCACCACAGCTCTGAGTCCTGACGAGCCGCAGGTGATCAGCCTCAGGTGATCAGGGTGAGGTCCTGATAAACTCAGCTACACAGCCACTCAGTCCCAAATGCGCACCACCTGGAAGGAAAACCAAAAGACAGACAAAAGCCAGCCAGGCACGCCAGCCACAACATATGGCCTCTACTCTCATCTGTGCTTCACTGAGCCACACTTTTGCACACTCTATTTCTCCTTCTTTTCTTGCTTTCCTGTTACCCTTTTTATTTGCTGCTGCTGCTGTAAGTTTTAACACCAAACCTTCACAATCTGGCACAACCAATTTACCTGAAAAGCCATATTTCTTTTTCCATTTAGTTATGTACTTCAGATTTTCCAGATTGCGTTTGTGCATGTATTTTTCGTCGCCCTGAAATAGGGGCTTATTTTCTGTGCATGTGTTATCCATGTTGGTCACCTATTCCCCTTCACTCTGCAAAGTTCAGGTCAAGCTTCTACCCCGTGGGGCGGACCTTCCTTGGAATCCCCCTCTTTGCAGACTCGTCGGGAATATGTGAGTGTGGTGCGTATGGACTTAAAATGACCTACTTTGCAGACAACGGCTCCACTTTTATCCCCTGATAAAATGGGATATCAAGCTGTCCGTGCTTATTACTAAGGAATACTCAGTCAAACAATACCACACATAGAGTCCGACACTGTCATACACACACACACTCCCACAACCGCTCCAACTCTCACACATATACAAAATAAATTACAGATTTCATCAATGATTGCAATTACAGACAAGCCCTCATCTTAAAAAAATAAAAAATAAATCATTTTATATCAAGACATAAATAACACAACAAAATCCTTACAACAAAACAACAAAAACAGAATTTTCTCTCATTCATACCACAAACACACTTAGTTTCACTTTTGCAATAATCAATTAATTCACGTCTCTCTAACTGCTTCTCCTGAAATTTATTCTTACTCCTCCTGTATTTCTCAGCCGGATGGGGACTCAAACCCCTCCGCCACCTGTGCCGGCAGGACCGGAGACTCTAACTCCCTCCCCCGCACTTTATTCCGGATGGGGACTCGAACCCCTCCGCCAAATGTGCCGGCAGGACCGGAGACTCTAACTCCCTCCCCCGCACTTTATTCCGGATGGGGACTCGAACCCCTCCTCAACATATTTTCCTCACAGGCAGGCAGTAATTACTTACGTTAATTTGTTGCGCCCCTCATTTGGTTCGGAGGCGTCGTCAATCTACTGCGGCGAGCGGAGGTGGACGTCTATAGTCACCGGCCCGACGGAGAATTCACTCCTCAGGACTTTCCTTCAATCCCTCTAGTGGAATCGGCACTGCGGCGTGTCTTCCTCCGTTTGCTCGAGAAGATCTGTCGACGCCCCACGTTGGGCGCCAAGAAAAAACTGTTGGGTTTGCACCCTGTTTTTAAAGAAATGAGAGGCACAGACACTGTAAAGAAACCAGTCAGAGAGAGACAAATATATATATATTTTGCTCTGCGCAGAGGAGAACAAGAAGCAGCTTATGTGCTAAGCTCCAAAGCTCTCCCAAAATCCCCTCCTCTGGCCCAGCCTTTTATTTAGTTCATCAACATGAGAAAAAACAAACAAGGACAGTCGGGAGAGGTTACACATGAGTCATGTCTGCAAGAGGGTGGTGGCAAAGCAAGGTAACGGCTGAAACCTTCCATTCCTGCAACATGAGCCTTGTGGCTCGTCAAAGCAGGATAAGGCACTTATGCAAAATGAAAATAGTTTGCTCAATCATGAAGAATGCAGACAAGTCTTTCTTTCTAAAACCTCCTCTTCTCACTAAGAGGAAAAATAATATAAGCATAAACTATAAGAAAATAAATAATAATAATATAAGCATAAACTAAAGAAAATAAATGATAATAATATAAGCATAAACTAAAGAAAATAAATGATAATATGAGCATGAACTATATAAAATCCTTGACAGATAACGAATTCCCTCGGCTGAGAATCTATATCTTACATAGAGAATATCGTCCGGGTATGTCAGCAGATTCTGGCGGTCTTTAAAAACCCTCGCCCTGTGAAGAGAGCCCCTCACAATTTGTACCCCAATATCAAACGGATCATCCAGGTAGGCCGGCATTGTCTTCGGAGTGATTGAAGGTGGATGGACGGTACTTATAAAGGGAGTGGTTAAGCGAAAACCTCAAGCTAACCGAGAACATAACCTGCTCGGAGCAGGTTTGGCACACAGCATAAATTGCCATGGCAGCATACCTCGATCGAAACCTATCCACCTTTCATAGTACGGGTTAACCGGGAAGTTACTCCACACGTCATCAACTTACTCCCGAAGTTACCCTGATAAGCCAGTAACCCCGCTTCGTAGTACAGACCCCAGGAGTTGGACATTTCATTTGACAAAGTCTTTACAGACACATGAAACACCTCCAGAATTTACACTTTTCACATCTGCTTCCAACATTAGTGGCTGAAGGTTCGGCTCTGCCTCAGATATCTGAAAAATACAGTCATCACTTATCAGGCGTAATGTGTGTTACACACAACCAAAGAGAAGGAAAATAAAGAAGGATAGAAATAAGTCAGTTGTTTTTTTTTTTTTTTTTATTGTTACAAGGAAAACAGTGTTTTCAATACATTTTCAACGTATGTTCCAAAAAACAAAAAACATTATCTGTGTTCTGTACATGTCACATTTTACCCCATAAATGTCAGAAATAAACATGATTATTCCAGGGAGGAAACATCCAGTAAATACTTAACTGTGTTATTTGCATAATAGTGACTGTATGACTCACTTCTTGAATCCAGTTCTTTTTTGCTTTTTGAAAACTGTCTCTGTTCAGTCAGTTACACAGATTGTGTTGGCAACATGCTCTTTAAAAGTTTTTGGCAACGTTGCTTTGATTGTTTCTCCAGGCAGCCGCACAATGAGATCCTTCATGTGTTCACACATAATGTCTACCCACAGTCCCACTGTCCTGCTGACCTGACCTGTGATATTTTAAATCACTGTGCCAAATCAGCCATGACAAAGTTTTGTCTTAGTTTCATCAGTCATTAGAATTTGATCCACAACTGGCATTGATGGTGAAGTGTTTAAAATTCTGTGAGTGGAATCCCTGCATACAGACGGGAGTCTGCATCACTCTCTAAGATGCTCTCTCTCTTTCTTCGTCTCTGCTTGCAGCAGTTTCAAGGTGAAATAAACCATGACTGTCCCTTTGTGATTTAGTGTTAAATGCATGCTCTAAACCAAATCAGTATTGATCATAAACCCACGTATTTGATTGCAGAGACGCTGCATTCACCACGCGCATGCATGGTTTTCCTCCTTCCTCTGCTGTGGCCGGGGAAAAAAAAAAACACATTCTCCTTTATCGTTGGTGGAAAAACACATGATGCAAATCAAACAAAAGCACTTGTTGCAGCAAGTTGGTGAATTGTTTTGTTCCGCCAACAATCCACGTGGATTTGTTTGCGGACCCCATGTGGGATTTTTCTTCAAGAAAAAAACAGCCACCAGAGACAAATGATCCCATCAAGTGGTCGGCAGCAGAAATGACAAAGTATCAGGCCATTCCAAAGCCAATCAATACAACTCAGAGAGGTCTTGCTTTGGACAAGAATTGGTTGAGTTGCAGAAATATAATTTGTGTGGCATGTGATTGCATGTAAACTGCTGTACAAAAAATGCCTGAAACACTCCTGCATTTTAATGCAAATAGATGTATGTAACTTTGTTTTGCTACATTTTTACACATTTTTGAAATTTGCAATTTATATTTGCATTCTAAGTTATAAAAATGGCTCGTTGAATTTTATGTTTTTACATGAATTTAGGTTCCATGTGTTAATATAGAAGGCCAGAATGGAAGAAAAACACACTTGAGGTTGTGCTGGAAAAAAAAATGACACCAAACAAGGCAAAGTAAACAGCTTTTAAATTGAATTATGAAGGTAAAACCAAAAGTAGCCAAAATCACCCAAATATACCCCAGACTCCAGAAGCTTAGTGATGGCGTTGTAAATGATGTAATATAGTAAATCAGTGGTCTCTTTCCTCAGGCTTTTTGAATTTATTTACTTTTCCCCCAATCAACTCAGGATTTTTTTTGTCTTTACACAAGTGAATTTCTCCATAATGATGCTTTCAGAATGTCACTTTTGGTAAAGGGAGAATTCTAATGATACAATTTTATTCGAGTGATTTTTGCATCTATTTTAAATCTGTGAACTGAGACCAAGTCAACAGGTTATCTTACATGTAGCTTGTTAGATCCAAAATAAACTAGTTTTTACATGTTTCTTTCACTTTTTTTTTCCTACATAGGCAATAATGTCAATATTCGATGCAGCCAAGTATATTTCTGGTGAACCATCCAACTGAGTGAAGTCACTGTTAAGGTTCACTCTGTTGTACAAACATTTCTTCTATATTTAAAAGAAATTTACACTGAAAAAAAAATCACAAGGTCAAAATACTCACTTGCTTAATGATCGTGTACACATTGAACATTTTGAAAGGGCATTTCAAGGAATTGATTCACGATACACCTATTAAACAGTAATATAAATTCACAGGTTGGATGTCTAGAAACTTCCTACTTTTAAACTCTGATAAGACTGAAATGATGGTTCTTGGTCCAGTGAGACATCAGCATCAATTTGACCAGTTAACGCTCAGCCTCAGCTCGTGTGTCATACATCACACTGACAAAGTGAGGAACCTTGGGGTAATTTTTGATCCTTCGTTGTCCTTTGTCCACATTAGAAATATTACTAGGACTGCTTTCTTCCACTTGCAAAATATAGTGACGATTCATCCCATCCTGTCTATGGCTGATGCTGAGACCCTGATCCATGCATTTATCTCTTCTATGTTCTATTTTCTGGTTTACCGCAGTCCAGCATTAGGGGTCTCCAATTGGTTCAAAATGCTGCAGCCAGACTTTTGACACGAAGCAGAAAGTTCGACCACATTACACCCATTTTGGCATCCCTTCACTGGCTTCCTGTCCCAGTGAGATCAGATTTTAAGGTTCTGCTACTAACCTATAAAATTATTCATGGACTGGCACCTCCCTACCTAGCTGACTTAATTAAACCTTACGTACCGGCCTGGGCTTTATGTTCTCAGGGTGCAGGACTACTTTGTGTCCCTAAGGAGAATAAGAAGTTTGCAGGTCACAGAGCTTTCTCTTATCATGCCCCGTTCTGTGGAATGATCTCCCTGTGTCAATAAAACAGTCAGATTCTGTGGAGACTTTCAAGTCCAGACTTAAGACGCACTTATTTTCCCTTTCATATGGCTAGCATACTGGTACAGTTTTGTTTTACGCTTTTTACTCTTTTAATTCATTTATTAGTAATTGGAGCGGGCTGCAGCCTCAACTTTACCTAAATTCTGGGTCTTTTAGTGAAGTTTAGGGCTAGTGGCCGGCGAACACCTTAGTAGTTCTCTGTTTTTCTTGTTGTTTAATGCTGGCAAATTATACAGTATTTTTTTTGTCTTTCTGATGCCTGATTCTGTTTTTTCTCTGTTTAAGGTGCAGCTCCATCCAGAGATGGGAGTTGTATGAGGTGTTTGTGTTGGCGATGCTCCTGTCCTGCGCGCCAATAGCATTTCTTGTATATTCGTCCGTGAATTGTTCTGTAATTTATGTTTGTAGCATGGCCCAAGCAGAGGGTCACCCCTTTGAGTCTGGTCTGCCTGAGGTTTCTTCCTCAGAGGGAGTTTTTCCTTACCACTGTTGCTCTGGGGGTTAGTAAGGTTAGACCTTACCTGTGTGAAGCGCTTTGAGGCAACTCTATTGTGATTTGGCGCTATATATAGGAAATAAATTGAAAAATTAACAGGTGAGGTGATGATCTGGCAGTTCAGCAGTAGGCTTAAGACCTGGTTCAAACCCCAGCCAGATTGGAAAATCACAAAGTTGCTCCTGGTGTGTCGTGAACACTTTGTATGGCAACACCCTGACATCAGTGAATGTGTAGCATCACTGTAAAGTGTTTTGAGCTGCTCATTCAGATATAAATGCAGTCCATTTACCATATCATCTTGGTCACGTGACCTCTGACTTTAGGTGACCTTGACAGGTCAAACAGCTCCTCATAATTATTTACTTCAGTATGGATTCAGGGTGGAAGAGTTGTGTATTAGTCAAAGAGGCTCAATATTGGAAACACAGACCCACGTCTGATGGCATCACTGAATCACTAAAAATGTATTTGCACAACTGTCAAACATCACAGGTACTGGTGTTGTACTTTTTTTTTTTTGGCAGCAAATCCACATTCAAGCCCATGTCAATGTGTACAGATTCTGAGTGCCGACCATCAGCTGGTACCCTCTAGTTTTAAATATTCTGTACTTAGATTAGGTAGAACTTTATTAATCCCTTGGGAAGACTCCCTCAGGGAAATTGAGATTCCAGCAGCACACAGGGCAAGAAGCACATCAAACGTTTCAAAAGTATAAATAAAAAATTTCCCAAATGTAAATACAAATATAAATACCAAAAATACTGCTTGCTACTGGCTACTACCCTCTCCTTTCCGTCCCGTTATTTGTATTCTTCTGGATTTTGTTTGAGAAATGTGATGCAGTTATACCGTTTTCAAGTTTCTGCAGGCACATCTTCTAACAGGATGATCCTTGACATGCTGAAAAAAACAAACAAACACCACATTGTACAGAACTTTGATTTACTTTGTAGTGATTATAATTAATGGTGTCTAAAGCTTCCTTTGCTTTCAATATTGACGTCATTCACATCAGTGAACATGAGCTCCTGCTTTAAACTATTTTAAATGTGACTTCTTTATCCTATGATCTATTTTTCATGTTTCTACATTTAGTAACAATGATACAGTACATGGCATTAATATATATATATATATACACACATATATATATATATATATATATAAAATTCTACATATTGCCAGAGAAGTACAGCTATTTAATTGACAGATCCAAAACATGCTTTTCCTCATTATTTCCAGCAGGTGGCAGTAATAACTTAAATGCCCCGCGATTCCTGTTTTTGATAAAGTTGTAAAAAACAAAACAAAACAAAAAAACAGATTCTCAAAGCTTTATGATGCATTCTGTGTATTTTTACTTTTAGTATTAGGTACACTTTTAAGGTTTGAAAACACCAGTTCCTAAAATCTTTAAGACAGCCTCGAAAGTCCAAGTTTACATTTTGAAGGCCTGTAAATGAACAGAGTTGTTGTACGGTATCTTTTGTAAATGGATTCAGATGTACATTCCCGTCTATTGTAGGCATTTTTTTATTATTATTAATCAAAACAGCATCCAGTCCCATCACCATGTTTCTGCTTTGCATCTATAGAAGAACTGTAGAACTTTAAATGTGCACCTCACCCAGCCAGTAAGGGCTGCCAAATGTCAGGGTATTCAAAAGCCAGTAGTGGGCAGTACATGCCCAGGTCAAATAGCTCCACATTGACAGTCTGCCCACTTTCTGAATGTCAATATCGCGATGTTAATCAAGGCAGGAATATGAGGCAATTATCGTAGAGGCACTTATCTATATACATAAATGCAACAAACACCTAAACTATAATATGGTGTCCTAAAAACTATATATATTCTGAATCAGCATGACATGGGGAACAAGTGGTACCATTTTTAAAAAGTTGAACTGAAAATTACCCAAAATAGCCTGCTGTGAGTATGACCAGGCAGATTCAAATTTCCAGCCCTGTATATGTGTTGGCCATCTCTGTTAATTTAATCCCTTTCTACAGCACACTCAGCAAAACAACATGCTTAGGGTGAGGCTGTGGGTACGACCAGGTAGATTAAAATTTCCAGCCCTGTGTATGTGTTGGCCATCTGTTTATTTAATCCCTTCCTTCAGCTACTTTATGTTCTCAACTGTTAAGCACCTGACTGTCCTGTACAACCCAGTTTGCCTTCCTGTCTGAATACATTAATTTAAAACTGCAATGTAAAAACAGTGAAATACACCACTACCTCAATTTTGATTCATTGATATTTACGCTGAAAAGTTCTAAGGCTGACTATGATGCAGTTGTCGAATTGAACAAATTCAGGGTTATTTTTCTACATAGTCTCCCTGTAACTTCACACACTTCTTCCAGCGGTGCTTGAGTGCTTCGATTCCCTTGGCATAGAAGCTTTCATCTTGAGAGTCAAACTAGTCCTCAACGGCAGCCATCATCTCGTCACTGCTCCGATAGTGCTTCCCAGCCCACTTTTTTCAGGTTTGGGAACAGATGAAAGTCCAAGGGTGCCAAGTCAGGGGAGTATGGTGGGTGATCTACCAGTTCGAATCCACACTCGTGGATAGTGGCCATGGCCACTATTGACTTGTGAGCTGGGGCATTGTCTTGATGGAACAGCACCCCTTTCGTTAGCTTTCCTGGTCGCTTCTTTTTGATAGCCTTATGTAACTGTCTCAGTAGGTTAGAATAGTACTGTCCATTTATGGTTTGTCCCTTTTCAAGATAGTCCACGAACACAATGCCCTTGGTATCCCAGAAAACTGAAACCATGACCTTCCCCGCAGACGAAAAGACCTTGGCCTTCTTTGGAGGTGGTGACCTTGGGTGTTTCCACTGCATTGACTGTTTTTTTGTCTATGGTTAAAAGTGGTGAACCCAACACTCATCCTGGGTAAGAAAACGTTACATGTAATTGGCTGGATCCTCTTCAAATTGCGCCAAGTTTGCCTTGGACATGACTAGCCTGGTGCATTTCTGATCAGGCGTCAGAAGACGTGGCACCCACCGAGCTGACACCTTTGACCTTCCAAGTTCTTCATACAGAATGTGTTCAGTTCTCTCACAGGATATTCCCACAGCATCTGCTGGCTGATTAATCGTCGATCGTCTGTCGTCCATCACCATTTCATGAACAAGGTCAATGTTTTTCTGGGTTGTGGCTGTTGCAGGCCGCCCAGACCTTGGGTCGTCCTCAAGGCTCTCTCTGCCCCTCTTAAATTCAGCTGCCTACTTCTGCACTGTAGATATGGAGGGAGCTTCATCCCCTAATGTAGTAACCATATCTGCATGAATGTCCTTGGGCTTTAACCCCTTCTTATGCAGGTACTTAATCACACCGCAATGCCAGATTTTGTCCATTTTAGCCGTTTCCCTCTACCACGAACTTTCAAACTTGGCTATGAACCACAAACTCACAACCTGGAAGAAAATAACACAGTTAGTCATCAGAAGAGTTGAACTTAATGCATGCCAAGTTTTACTGAAATGGCATTTCTCCTTCTTGGTGAGCCTTAGAACTTTTCAGCCAGCCCTCGTACCTACCTTTTGTGTGTAATTTTGTTATAAATTTGTTTGCAAAACAAAGTCCGCATGAAGGACTTCAAATGTGTTTCTTTTAACCAAGTATTTCCACTTAGTTTGGGGAGTCCACCTTTTATAGTTCTGCTGGACAAACTATAGCCAAACAAACATTAGCTATTATATTTATAAAACATCAGCATTAAAAAATAAATGTTGGGCAATTGTTTTGATTAAAATGATTGGCATTTGGCTTATGTCTAAAACAGGTTAACCCGGGCAGTGCCGGGTAACCCAGCTAGTACCAAATACGAAGACAACAAATTAGACAGATGCACAAAATGTTTCAGTATCCTCCTTGCGTGCCTGTCACACAGTGAAGCTCATTAGGATGAATCTGTGAAGACATTTGGGAGAATACAAATGCTGTTTATCTGTCATTAAACAATATACCACAGAACATGTTATTTCTGGAAAAAAAAAATGCATTTAATGACACCAAAAAACCTCTTCAGTATGTATGTTTTTATTTGGTTCATAAAGCATTTCCACTGCAACATACTGATGTCTCGCAGACAGGCAAAGTTAAATAAGTAAAATGATGTAGACAATGGCTTAATTATAACATTACTGTCAATCACAACTCCATTAAAGACCTAAAGTTCTTTTAAAACCCAAATATCTTAAAAGGCAACATTTCTTGTGTAACGGGGTGATCTCCAGCGACAACGCCGCCCTCTTAGGAACTCTTCTTCTCCTCAAAGATGATGTTCGCCGTGGCTTTTTTCGCTGTGGGCAAATGACAGAAACCTCACTTTCAAACACATGACGGTACACATTTAGTGCACATTCAAGACTACAGTCACACAGAAAATCTAAAATGCAAATTTTATGATCGCAGTCTAGCAGAAGCTCGACGTGAGCTGACACCACAGCTAAACACACAGGCAGTGTTGAGCTAATATTAAACATTCCAAATGTAATGTTGAATTAGGGCTTGGTGATATGGCCAAAAATATAATTACAACCTTTGTTCCCCATATTGATAGATTTTGGTATTTATTACAACTTTCAAAAGTTTGGAATTGATTTCCCATTCAGCTGAATGGAAAAGTGTGCCCAGTGTGACTGGCAGCAGATGATGAGGAAATATTTAGCAACTTTGCTCACTGACCACAAGTCACATTCATAAATGAGGTGAGAAACCAGACCCATTTTTAAGCCAAATGTTCTTGAATTAAAGACTGTATTATCCAAGTAGTAATAATATTAGTGGCAAATGCTAAATTGCGCATCCACTGTGCTATCCATGGAGCAAAACTGTACAAGGCTCATCGCCGAAAAGGTACTCCAAGTCCTTTTTGCTTCTCCCTTGTTTCACTTGTTGTCACAGCAGATCTGGGGTGAATCTACATGATGATTTGGCACAGGTTTTACACTGGATGCCCTTCCTGACCTAACTCCACATTAGATGGAGAATGGGCAAGGGTGGCCTTGAACCAGGAACCTTCAGCATTGAAGACAAGCACACTTAACCACTTAGGCATCCCCTTTAGCTCCAAAACTGACATAATTTTATTTGTGAGGCGGGTCCAAAATTGTTTAATCGCTCAGCCTTACATTGAATTATTGAGGCTTGTTTTCGGCATAACATGAAATAGGATCCTGGTGCACTGTTATTTAAAAATGAGACAGAAGTGAGAGATATTCTTTTGAGCTAACAGCTATGTGCCAATACATCACATAGCATGAGTGGAGAGGAGTCACCAAAGCTCCCTGAGGTGAAGCAGTAAGGTGAAGTTCTGTATTTTTTTTTTTTAATTTGTGTTTCTCTTTATTTTGTTAAATGGGTGTTTTCAATTCAGCTTAATTTTGTGTACACAGAGTGGATATGCATCATGAATCCACTTATGTAAAGGTAATGTTACACCGCATAGATACTAAAACAAGTCTGCATGTGTTTTTATTCAACTCTGCGCTCAACTTTAGACCAGATTTTTGGTGCTCCAACTGCTTTCTACGACCACAGGATAGCAATGCACCAGTACTGTGCTCGACCACACCAACGCACTCATGAGCGCACACTTATACTTGGCGTTTTCATGGTATTTGCGCGAGGTGTGAAAATGACCACTGTATTGCTTCTACAACAGCAATGACTTGCTACACAAAGTTTACAAAGTGGTGATTCTCGCTCCATCTTTGCTTGTGAACGACGGAGCCTTTTGGGGATGCTCCTTTTCTACCCAATCATACACTCACAAGTAGTGTCCTCAGTTCCCAAATGCTTATTGAGTGTTGTAAGAAGGAAAGGTGATGTAACACAGTGGTAAACATACCACTGTCCCAGCTTTTTTGAAATGTGTTGCAGGCATCCATATCAAAATGAGCAAATATCTGCACAAAAACAATAAAGTTTATCAGTTTGAACATTAAATATCTTGTCTTTGTGGTGTATTCAATTGAATATAGGTTGAAGAGGATTTGCAAATCATTGTATTCTGTTTTTATTTACATTGTCTTTGTGGTGTATTCAATTGAATATAGGTTGAAGAGGATTTGCAAATCATTGTATTCTGTTTTTATTTACATTTTACAAAATATCCCAACTTCATTGGAATTGGGGTTGTACAAGAAGCAGGGCTGCACCGTTGTCTGCCTGAGTGGTAGCTATCCAGAACATGGGGCAGTTCTGTGATGTGTTGAATGTGGCGATACATGATATTGGCACAGCGGTGGGCACAGTTCCGCTAATCTGCTAATTAGTGAAGATAACATTTTTGTTAGCAGATTAGCTTTTCAGATAACTTTGAAAGCCATCAGTGGACCAATTAGCTTCAGCTGAATTTAGTTATGCTAATTTTCAGTCTGCTAACTTTTTTTTTTTTTCTGGTAAAGTCAGTAAATTTAATGGTCAAAAACATTTCTAAAACCTAAAATCATACATGTTAGTTCCTGTTTATGAACACAGAGAGCTAGCTAACACTTCCGGTTCACAGGTCAAAACACAAGGGCTGGAAAGAAAACATGAAGTTACACTGTGGACAAAATGGAATGTAAGCAGCTCAAAAGTCAGTATTTTTACTTAGTTATTTTTTGTGCACTTGTTCTGTGTTTGTGAACGCAATACGGGTGAGCCGTAGCTCCGTTAACAGTTTATAAATATATAATAGAGAGAAACTGTGACTTCTAATACTGTGATTTACTGCTTTTGATAAAAATGATGACAGCGTTTGCGGTTTTATTTATTTATTTTTCATGTATTCGTTTTGTGTTTCTGATTGCATCTGAATTTACCCAGCAGCTCAGAACAGGCTTATCAGTAGTCGACAGTGTAATCCGATGTGGCCGCAATTGAGTCAATACTTAAAGTTAGTGGTAACGTCTGCAAAATTTTTTAGTGGTTCATCAGTTTAGCATTATAAAAGTTTACTTTTCAGTTAGCGGTTTAATGGTTATCGGAGCTAAGTTTTCGGTTAGCTATGCCCACCACTGTATTGGCGCAAGCTCCCAGACATGAACATGTTTACGCAACATTACAGGAAACATTATGGAGATGACTTCATTGCTCACCCTCATCTCTGAACTTATCAGCAGCTTCGGTTGCTTTGTCTTTAATATTCTTCACCGCATCGTCAATTCTAGCTTCATTCTTCAGGAAAAATGGTCGAATTATGCGGTTGTAAATCTGGATTGATCCATTGGAAGGAGTCGGAGCCATGCACCACACCAAGAAAGCACACTGTGAAGAAATACAAGGACTTTACTGTCAAACAAATTCCAAAAAAAAAAAAAAAAAAAAAAACTGTAACAATGAAAATAATGGTAATGAAACAGTGGTTTATTATACTGGTAATGAAACAGTACTTATTATAAGGGTAAGACTAACACACGGGTTGAGTGTGCAGTGTTGGCACAAACCATGCAGAGGAAGGGGGCGTCAGTGCTTGGCAGCGAGTACACTGTGACCAAAGACGGCCGAACTTTACTGAGCACTAGGTGGCAAAAAATACCTCTCAAATGACATGTTAAAAAAAAAAAAAAGTATAATGCAAAATAAAATACATAAACCAAAATTATGGCAGTAAGATCCTTCATAAATGCCAAGGATGATAAACTTTTAAAAAATACCTCTCTCAACAATGTCGATGATAACCTTTTTTTGTTTGTTTGTTTGAGGGTGGGGGCTAAGGCTGTGTGTGCAAGCTGTTTCTAACAATAATAAAATGCCTCCCTCATCACTTTTTTCTGACATCAAGGATGATAAACTATTTTGTTTTTAAAATGTGCATTGTGTGTATGTATGTATGTATGTATGTATATATATATATACACACACACACACACACACACACACACACACACACACACACACACACACACACACACACACACACACACACACACACACACACACACACACACACACACACACAGTGGGGAAAATGAATATTTGACCCCCTGTCAGTTTTGCAGGTTTTCCCACCTACAAAGAATGGAGAGGTCTGTAATTTTGATTGTAGGTACACTTCAACTGTAAGAGACAGAATCTAAAAAAGAAACAAACAAACAAACAAACAAAAAAAATCCAGAAAATCACATTGTATGATTTTTAAATAATTAATTTGCATTTTATTGCATGAAATAAGTATTTGACCCCCTAGAAAAACAGAGCTTAACAACTTGGTACAGAAACATTTGTCTGCCATTACAGAGGTCAAACATTTCCTGTAGTTCTTGACCAAGTTTTCACACACTGCACCAGGGATTTTGGTCCACTCCTCCATACAGATCTTCTCCACATCTCTCAGGTTTGGAGTTTCAGCTGCCTCTAAAGATTTTCTATTGAGTTCAGGTCTGGAGACTGGCCAGGCCACTCCAGGACCTTGAAATGCTTCTTACAGAGCCCTCCTTAGTTGCCCTGGCGTACTCTTACTGAGGGAAGGAGGTTGGTTGCCAAAATCTCACAATACATGACACCATCCATCCTCCCTTCAATACGGTGCAGTCGTCCTGTCCCCTTTGCAAAAGAGCACCCCAGAGTATGATGTTTCCACCCCCATGCTTCACGGTTGGGATGGTTTTCTTGGGGTTGTTCTCATCCTCTAAACACGGTAAGTGGAGTTGAAAAGCTCTATTCTGGTCTCACCTGACCATACAACCTTCTCCCATGCCTCCTCTGGATCATCCAGATGGTCACTGGTGAACTTCAAACGGGCCTGAACATGTGCTGGCTTGAGCAGGGGGACCTTGCTGCCCTGCAGGATTTTAAACCATGACAGCATCATGTGTTACTAATGTAATCTTTGTGACTGTGGTCCCAGCTCTCTTCAGGTCATTGACCAGGTCCTCCTGTGTAGTTTTGAGCTTTCTCAGAATCATCCTTACCCCAAAAAGTGAGATCTTGCATGGAATCCCAGACCGAGGGAGATTGACAGTCATCTTGTGTTTCTTCCACTTTCTAATAAATAATCATAACAGTTGTTGTCTTCTACCAAGCTGCTTGCCTGTTGTCCTGTAGTCCATCCCAGCCTTGTGCAGGTCTACAGTTTTGTCCCTGGTGTCCTTAGACAGCTCTTTGGTCTTGGCTATGGTGGACAGGTTGGAGTGTGATTGAGAGCCAGAATTCTTGCTGGTTGGTAGGGGATCAAATACTTATTTCATGCAATAAAATGCAAATTAATTATTTAAAAATCACACAATGTGATTTTCTGGATTTTTTTTAGAGTCTGTCTCTCACAGTTGAAGTGTACCTACGATAAAAATTACAGACCTCTCCATTCTTTGTAGGTGGGAAAACCTGCAAAACTGACAGGGAGGCAAATACTTATTTCCCCACTGTATACACACACACACACACTTTACAAAGTTTCACTGCAAATAGTTTATCATCCTTGATGTCAGAAAACAAGTGATGAGGGATTATTTTTTCTTACAAACATAAACAATACAGTAAAAAATTTGAAGTTGGGAAATTCCCCTTGTAATTTGAATTAAGACAAGTTCATGTCATTCTCGAGCATTCACAGCCCTGGTCCTTCTTTCCTGAAGCTTGTGGCCATCAACAAGACAAGATTTATTTATTTATTTTATTGAACACAATAAAACAATATAGAAAAACATACATCTTCTTTTAGAGACTGTACATTTTCATACAATAAAAGTGTTGTCAAAATACAGAGAAATACAAAGTAAACATTACAAAACAAAAAGAAAGAAAGAAATTGCACGGACTACCTACAAAGCAAAATCTTGCCTGGCTATAATTCAGATAAGAAACGAGATATATCCCCAAAGATCTTTCTAGCTATTTTGTTGGAGCAGCAAGACAAGCCGCACGTACAAGCGACAAGTCGGGACACCGGCCATTTTCGGCCACAGCATACTCGCCACCAAACGCTGACACCCCATTTTCTGAATGGTTTGTGCCGACACTGCATACTCAACCTGTGCGTTAGTCTCACCCTTATTATTACTGGCAATGAAACAGTGGCTTATTATACTGGCAATGAAACAATGGTTTATTATACTGGCAATGAAAGAGTAGCTCATTATACTGGTAATGAAACCGTAGCTCATTATAACGTTAATGACACAGTGGCTTATTATAACGGCAATGAAACAGTAGCTTATTATAATGGTAATGAAACAATGGTTTATTATACTGGCAATGAAACAGTAGCTTATTATAATGGTAATGAAACAGTGGTTTATTATACTGGCAATGAAACAGTAGCTCATTATAATGGTAATGAAACAGTAGCTTATTATAATGGTAATGAAACAATGGTTTATTATACTGGCAATGAAACAGTAGCTCATTATACTGGTAATGAAACAGTAGCTTATTATAATGGTAATGAAACAGTGGTTTATTATACTGGCAATGAAACAGTAGCTCATTATACTGGTAATGAAACCGTAGCTTATTATAGTGGCAATGAAACAGTAGCTTATTATAATCATAATAAAACAATGGTTTATTATACTGGCAATGAAACAGCGGTTTATTATACTGGCAATGAAACAGTAGCTTATTATACTGGCAATGAAACAGTAGCTTATTATAATGGTAAGGAAACAATGGTTTATTATACTGGCAATGAAACAGTAGCTTATTATACTGGCAATGAAACAGTAGCTTATTATACTGGCAATGAAACAGTAGCTTATTATACTGGCAATGAAACAGTGGTTTATTATACTGGCAATGAAACAGTGGTTTATTATACTGGCAATGAAACAGTAGCTTATTATAATGGTAATGAAACAATGGTTTATTATACTGGCAATGAAACAGTAGCTCATTATAATGGTAATGAAACAGTAGCTTATTATACTGGCAATGAAACAGGAGCTTATTATACTGGCAATGAAACAGTGGTTTATTATACTGGCAATGAAACAGTAGCTTATTATAATGGTAATGAAACAATGGTTTATTTTACTGGCAATGAAACAGTAGCTCATTATAATGTTAATGAAACAGTAGCTTATTATAATCATAATGAAACAATGGTTTATTATACTGGCAATGAAACTGCGGTTTATTACACTGCCAATGAAACAGTAACTCATTATACTGGCAATGAAACAGTGGTTTATTATACTGGTAATGAAACAGTAGCTTATTATAATGGTAATGAAACAGTGGTTTATTATAACGGTAATGAAACAGCAGCTTATCATTATGGCTTATTATAATGGTAATGAAATAATTATTATGATATTATCATTATTATTATTATATTATAATAATTATTACTATTATTATTGTAATGAAACAGTGGTTTATTATTATAATGGTAATGAAACAGTTAATGTAATGAATATAATGGTAATCAATCAATCAATCAATTTTTTTTATATAGCGCCAAATCACAACAAACAGTTGCCCCAAGGCGCTTTATATTGTAAGGCAAGGCCATACAATAATTATGTAAAACCCCAACGGTCAAAACGACCCCCTGTGAGCAAGCACTTGGCTACAGTGGGAAGGAAAAACTCCCTTTTAACAGGAAGAAACCTCCAGCAGAACCAGGCTCAGGGAGGGGCAGTCTTCTGCTGGGACTGGTTGGGGCTGAGGGAGAGAACCAGGAAAAAGACGTGCTGTGGAGGGGAGCAGAGATCGATCACTAATGATTAAATGCAGAGTGGTGCATACAGAGCAAAAAGAAAAAGAAACAGTGCATCATGGGAACCCCCCAGCAGTCTACGTCTATAGCAGCATAACTAAGGGATGGTTTAGGGTCACATGATCCAGCCCTAACTATAAGCTTTAGCAAAAAGGAAAGTTTTAAGCCTAATCTTAAAAGTAGAGAGGGTGTCTGTCTCCCTGATCTGAATTGGGAGCTGGTTCCACAGGAGAGGAGCCTGAAAGCTGAAGGCTCTGCCTCCCATTCTACTCTTACAAACCCTAGGAACTACAAGTAAGCCTGCAGTCTGAGAGCGAAGCGCTCTATTGGGGTGATATGGTACTACGAGGTCCCTAAGATAAGATGGGACCTGATTATTCAAAACCTTATAAGTAAGAAGAAGAATTTTAAATTCTATTCTAGAATTAACAGGAAGCCAATGAAGAGAGGCCAATATGGGTGAGATATGCTCTCTCCTCCTAGTCCCCGTCAGTACTCTAGCTGCAGCATTTTGAATTAACTGAAGGCTTTTTAGGGAACTTTTAGGACAACCTGATAATAATGAATTACAATAGTCCAGCCTAGAGGAAATAAATGCATGAATTAGTTTTTCAGCATCACTCTGAGACAAGACCTTTCTGATTTTAGAGATATTGCGTAAATGCAAAAAAGCAATCCTACATATTTGTTTAATATGCGCTTTGAATGACATATCCTGATCAAAAATGACTCCAAGATTTCTCACAGTATTACTAGAGGTCAGGGTAATGCCATCCAGAGTAAGGATCTGGTTAGACACCATGTTTCTAAGATTTGTGGGGCCAAGTACAATAACTTCAGATTTATCTGAGTTTAAAAGCAGGAAATTAGAAGTCATCCATGTCTTTATGTCTGTAAGACAATCCTGCAGTTTAGCTAATTGGTGTGTGTCCTCTGGCTTCATGGATAGATAAAGCTGGGTATCATCTGCGTAACAATGAAAATTTAAGCAATACCGTCTAATAATACTGCCTAAGGGAAGCATGTATAAAGTGAATAAAATTGGTCCTAGCACAGAACCTTGTGGAACTCCATAATTAACTTTAGTCTGTGAAGAAGATTCCCCATTTACATGAACAAATTGTAATCTATTAGACAAATATGATTCAAACCACCGCAGCGCAGTGCCTTTAATACCTATGGCATGCTCTAATCTCTGTAATAAAATTTTATGGTCAACAGTATCAAAAGCAGCACTGAGGTCTAACAGAACAAGCACAGAGATGAGTCCACTGTCCGAGGCCATAAGAAGATCATTTGTAACCTTCACTAATGCTGTTTCTGTACTATGATGAATTCTAAAACCTGACTGAAACTCTTCAAATAGACCATTCCTCTGCAGATGATCAGTTAGCTGTTTTACAACTACCCTTTCAAGAATTTTTGAGAGAAAAGGAAGGTTGGAGATTGGCCTATAATTAGCTAAGATAGCTGGGTCAAGTGATGGCTTTTTAAGTAATGGTTTAATTACTGCCACCTTAAAAGCCTGTGGTACATAGCCAACTAATAAAGATAGATTGATCATATTTAAGATCGAAGCATTAAATAATGGTAGGGCTTCCTTGAGCAGCCTGGTAGGAATGGGGTCTAATAAACATGTTGATGGTTTGGATGAAGTAACTAATGAAAATAACTCAGACATCTGAAATGGTGTTTAGTTTAGATTAAAAGGCCATTCACACAGTTCCTTTATTACCACATTATTAGGGACAACTTCACAGCTGTTTCTTAATGCAAATATTTTAATTGACGAGTCGGCTGCACAATGACCCAACCACAGTGTTCAGACCACTGGTGTCCCAGGTCTTTAACAATCAACACTTTACAGAGTTTATGGAGCAAAAACAGAAAGTTCTGTGGGTGAAAACATCAGAGGGTTGTTGCAGGGCTGACAGGAAAACCACAGTAACTCAAACCACCAATCAGCTCTCAGCATGATGAACACAAAGTCAAACCACACAGCACAGTGCAAGCAAGACAGCGACACTTTATTAGGTACATGTAGAGGAGACGTTGCATTCACTGCCTGGGATAATGGATGTAAAGCTGGTAACCATAATGTGGGGAACATCTAAAAATCAATACTCAGACACTGACGCTAAAAATGCTGCTGGTAATAAAAATTAAGCTGGCCAAAGTCAAAGTCAGAGCAGCGTTCGATACGACGGGATTGCACTGTCTCTCGTTTACGTGTCATGTGATGGTCAGAGCCCTGACTTCCAGGTCCTAGGCGGACAAAGAACTAGTTCTTCGCACCTCGCTGCTCGACTCAGACAGTCAACTATGACGCAGCAGGTATTAAAAATTAAAGACAAAACAGCATGTATACACACACGGTTTGAAACATGTTTCAAACATGTTTGAACTTTGTTGTCTTTACAAAGAACACACAAATAAGTTGTAAGTAAGTTGTTTTTGGGGATTTCAGTGAACGTCACTTCTGAGATATAACACTGCTAACCTCACTAATATACAGTCAAGATGAAAACATACAGTGCATCTGTACAGTATTCACTTTTTCCACATTTTATGTTAATGCAGCCTTATGCCAAAATGGATGAAATCCATTTTTTCCCTCAAAATTATACTCACAATACCCCATAATGACATGTTACAGTATGTCTATGTTGTTGACACAGAAAACCTGTAAAGCTGACTTTTAGTACACAGAACATTCACAAGAGGTATCGATAAGCGGAATCGATAATGGCATTGATATTGATAAAATCTTATCAATACCCATCCCTACTTAAGACAATAAGCAAATTTAAAAGACACATCAATAAAAATATACATCTAAAATATTTGCAGATAAGAACCAAATAAAATGTCAGAACGCTGCTAGTTGTGCAATAGCCATTTTAGAAAGGAAGGTTCTTAATTTAGTTTTAACAAGACCCAGGTCTGTGGCAACCACAGAGAAAGTCCGGTCTCCTCAGGGGCAGTATCTGGACCTCAGAACCTCTAGTGTACATTGGTTAGAAGATCTCAAAACTCTGGTTTTGTACATAAGTACATAAGTATTCACAGTCTTTGCCATGAAGCTCAAAATTGAGCTAAATTCAGTTGAGTTGACATCATTTGGAAAGACAGACACCTGCCTACATATAAGGTCCCACAGTTGACAGAGCATGTCAGACCACAAACCAAGCATGACGTCAAAGGAATTGTCTGTAGACCTCTGAGACAGGATTGCCTCAAGCACAAATCTGGGGACGAGTACAGGAACATTTCGGCTGCTTTGAAGGTCCCAATGAGCACAGTGGCCTCAATCATCTGTAAACTGAAGAAGTTCGAATCCACAAGGACTCTTCCTAGAGCTGGCCGCCCGTCTAAACTGAGCGATCGGGGAGAAGGGCCTTCATCAGGGAGGTGACCAAGAACCCAAAGGTCACTCTGTCAGAGCTCCCAAATTCCTATGTGGAGAGAAGAGAACCTTCCAAAAGGACAACCATCTCTGCAACAATTCACCAATCAGGCCTGTATGGTAGAGTGGCCAGATGGAAGTCACTCCTTAGTAAGAGGCATATGGCAGCCCAGCTGGAGTTTGACAAAAGGCACCTGAAGGACTCTCAGACCATGACAAAATAAAATTCTCTGGTCTTCATATATCCTTTGGTATTTTGTATGCCTTCACAGATCATATAAATAATCATGGTAGGCTGCCATGGCCAAAAATGCCAGGGCAATTTTTTTGGTCCCAGTCCAGCCCTGCCCTAAGGACACAGTGAAGATATCAAAGGAGTGGCTTCAGGACAACTCTGTGAATGTCCTTGAGTGGCCCAGACAGAGCCCAGACCTGAATCTGATTGAACATCTCTGGAGAGATCTGAAAATGAGCGTTAGTCTCACCCTTATTATTACTGGCAATGAAACAGTGGCTTATTATACTGGCAATGAAACAATGGTTTATTATACTGGCAATGAAAGAGTAGCTCATTATACTGGTAATGAAACCGTAGCTCATTATAACGTTAATGACACAGTGGCTTATTATAACGGCAATGAAACAGTAGCTTATTATAATGGTAATGAAACAATGGTTTATTATACTGGCAATGAAACAGTAGCTTATTATAATGGTAATGAAACAGTGGTTTATTATACTGGCAATGAAACAGTAGCTCATTATAATGGTAATGAAACAGTAGCTTATTATAATGGTAATGAAACAATGGTTTATTATACTGGCAATGAAACAGTGGCTCATTATACTGGTAATGAAACAGTAGCTTATTATAATGGTAATGAAACAGTGGTTTATTATACTGGCAATGAAACAGTAGCTCATTATACTGGTAATGAAACCGTAGCTTATTATAGTGGCAATGAAACAGTAGCTTATTATAATCATAATAAAACAATGGTTTATTATACTGGCAATGAAACAGCGGTTTATTATACTGGCAATGAAACAGTAGCTTATTATACTGGCAATGAAACAGTAGCTTATTATAATGGTAAGGAAACAATGGTTTATTATACTGGCAATGAAACAGTAGCTTATTATACTGGCAATGAAACAGTAGCTTATTATACTGGCAATGAAACAGTAGCTTATTATACTGGCAATGAAACAGTGGTTTATTATACTGGCAATGAAACAGTGGTTTATTATACTGGCAATGAAACAGTAGCTTATTATAATGGTAATGAAACAATGGTTTATTATACTGGCAATGAAACAGTAGCTCATTATAATGGTAATGAAACAGTAGCTTATTATACTGGCAATGAAACAGGAGCTTATTATACTGGCAATGAAACAGTGGTTTATTATACTGGCAATGAAACAGTGGTTTATTATACTGGCAATGAAACAGTGGTTTATTATACTGGCAATGAAACAGTAGCTTATTATAATGGTAATGAAACAATGGTTTATTTTACTGGCAATGAAACAGTAGCTCATTATAATGTTAATGAAACAGTGGTTTATTATAATGGTAATGAAACAATGGTTTATTATACTGGCAATGAAACAGTAGCTCATTATAATGGTAATGAAACAGTAGCTTATTATAATCATAATGAAACAATGGTTTATTATACTGGCAATGAAACTGCGGTTTATTACACTGCCAATGAAACAGTAACTCATTATACTGGCAATGAAACAGTGGTTTATTATACTGGTAATGAAACAGTAGCTTATTATAATGGTAATGAAACAGTGGTTTATTATAACGGTAATGAAACAGCAGCTTATCATTATGGCTTATTATAATGGTAATGAAATAATTATTATGATATTATCATTATTATTATTATATTATAATAATTATTACTATTATTATTGTAATGAAACAGTGGTTTATTATTATAATGGTAATGAAACAGTTAATGTAATGAATATAATGGTAATCAATCAATCAATCAATTTTTTTTTATATAGCGCCAAATCACAACAAACAGTTGCCCCAAGGCGCTTTATATTGTAAGGCAAGGCCATACAATAATTATGTAAAACCCCAACGGTCAAAACGACCCCCTGTGAGCAAGCACTTGGCTACAGTGGGAAGGAAAAACTCCCTTTTAACAGGAAGAAACCTCCAGCAGAACCAGGCTCAGGGAGGGGCAGTCTTCTGCTGGGACTGGTTGGGGCTGAGGGAGAGAACCAGGAAAAAGACATGCTGTGGAGGGGAGCAGAGATCGATCACTAATGATTAAATGCAGAGTGGTGCATACAGAGCAAAAAGAAAAAGAAACAGTGCATCATGGGAACCCCCCAGCAGTCTACGTCTATAGCAGCATAACTAAGGGATGGTTTAGGGTCACATGATCCAGCCCTAACTATAAGCTTTAGCAAAAGGAAAGTTTTAAGCCTAATCTTAAAAGTAGAGAGGGTGTCTGTCTCCCTGATCTGAATTGGGAGCTGGTTCCACAGGAGAGGAGCCTGAAAGCTGAAGGCTCTGCCTCCCATTCTACTCTTACAAACCCTAGGAACTACAAGTAAGCCTGCAGTCTGAGAGCGAAGCGCTCTATTGGGGTGATATGGTACTACGAGGTCCCTAAGATAAGATGGGACCTGATTATTCAAAACCTTATAAGTAAGAAGAAGAATTTTAAATTCTATTCTAGAATTAACAGGAAGCCAATGAAGAGAGGCCAATATGGGTGAGATATGCTCTCTCCTCCTAGTCCCCGTCAGTACTCTAGCTGCAGCATTTTGAATTAACTGAAGGCTTTTTAGGGAACTTTTAGGACAACCTGATAATAATGAATTACAATAGTCCAGCCTAGAGGAAATAAATGCATGAATTAGTTTTTCAGCATCACTCTGAGACAAGACCTTTCTGATTTTAGAGATATTGCGTAAATGCAAAAAAGCAATCCTACATATTTGTTTAATATGCGCTTTGAATGACATATCCTGATCAAAAATGACTCCAAGATTTCTCACAGTATTACTAGAGGTCAGGGTAATGCCATCCAGAGTAAGGATCTGGTTAGACACCATGTTTCTAAGATTTGTGGGGCCAAGTACAATAACTTCAGATTTATCTGAGTTTAAAAGCAGGAAATTAGAAGTCATCCATGTCTTTATGTCTGTAAGACAATCCTGCAGTTTAGCTAATTGGTGTGTGTCCTCTGGCTTCATGGATAGATAAAGCTGGGTATCATCTGCGTAACAATGAAAATTTAAGCAATACCGTCTAATAATACTGCCTAAGGGAAGCATGTATAAAGTGAATAAAATTGGTCCTAGCACAGAACCTTGTGGAACTCCATAATTAACTTTAGTCTGTGAAGAAGATTCCCCATTTACATGAACAAATTGTAATCTATTAGACAAATATGATTCAAACCACCGCAGCGCAGTGCCTTTAATACCTATGGCATGCTCTAATCTCTGTAATAAAATTTTATGGTCAACAGTATCAAAAGCAGCACTGAGGTCTAACAGAACAAGCACAGAGATGAGTCCACTGTCCGAGGCCATAAGAAGATCATTTGTAACCTTCACTAATGCTGTTTCTGTACTATGATGAATTCTAAAACCTGACTGAAACTCTTCAAATAGACCATTCCTCTGCAGATGATCAGTTAGCTGTTTTACAACTACCCTTTCAAGAATTTTTGAGAGAAAAGGAAGGTTGGAGATTGGCCTATAATTAGCTAAGATAGCTGGGTCAAGTGATGGCTTTTTAAGTAATGGTTTAATTACTGCCACCTTAAAAGCCTGTGGTACATAGCCAACTAATAAAGATAGATTGATCATATTTAAGATCGAAGCATTAAATAATGGTAGGGCTTCCTTGAGCAGCCTGGTAGGAATGGGGTCTAATAAACATGTTGATGGTTTGGATGAAGTAACTAATGAAAATAACTCAGACATCTGAAATGGTGTTTAGTTTAGATTAAAAGGCCATTCACACAGTTCCTTTATTACCACATTATTAGGGACAACTTCACAGCTGTTTCTTAATGCAAATATTTTAATTGACGAGTCGGCTGCACAATGACCCAACCACAGTGTTCAGACCACTGGTGTCCCAGGTCTTTAACAATCAACACTTTACAGAGTTTATGGAGCAAAAACAGAAAGTTCTGTGGGTGAAAACATCAGAGGGTTGTTGCAGGGCTGACAGGAAAACCACAGTAACTCAAACCACCAATCAGCTCTCAGCATGATGAACACAAAGTCAAACCACACAGCACAGTGCAAGCAAGACAGCGACACTTTATTAGGTACATGTAGAGGAGACGTTGCATTCACTGCCTGGGATAATGGATGTAAAGCTGGTAACCATAATGTGGGGAACATCTAAAAATCAATACTCAGACACTGACGCTAAAAATGCTGCTGGTAATAAAAATTAAGCTGGCCAAAGTCAAAGTCAGAGCAGCGTTCGATACGACGGGATTGCACTGTCTCTCGTTTACGTGTCATGTGATGGTCAGAGCCCTGACTTCCAGGTCCTAGGCGGACAAAGAACTAGTTCTTCGCACCTCGCTGCTCGACTCAGACAGTCAACTATGACGCAGCAGGTATTAAAAATTAAAGACAAAACAGCATGTATACACACACGGTTTGAAACATGTTTCAAACATGTTTGAACTTTGTTCTCTTTACAAAGAACACACAAATAAGTTGTAAGTAAGTTGTTTTGGGGATTTCAGTGAACGTCACTTCTGAGATATAACACTGCTAACCTCACTAATATACAGTCAAGATGAAAACATACAGTGCATCTGTACAGTATTCACTTTTTCCACATTTTATGTTAATGCAGCCTTATGCCAAAATGGATGAAATCCATTTTTTTCCCTCAAAATTATACTCACAATACCCCATAATGACATGTTACAGTATGTCTATGTTGTTGACACAGAAACCTGTAAAGCTGACTTTTAGTACACAGAACATTCACAAGAGGTATCGATAAGCGGAATCGATAATGGCATTGATATTGATAAAATCTTATCAATACCCATCCCTACTTAAGACAATAAGCAAATTTAAAAGACACATCAATAAAAATATACATCTAAAATATTTGCAGATAAGAACCAAATAAAATGTCAGAACGCTGCTAGTTGTGCAATAGCCATTTTAGAAAGGAAGGTTCTTAATTTAGTTTTAACAAGACCCAGGTCTGTGGCAACCACAGAGAAAGTCCGGTCTCCTCAGGGGCAGTATCTGGACCTCAGAACCTCTAGTGTACATTGGTTAGAAGATCTCAAAACTCTGGTTTTGTACATAAGTATTCACAGTCTTTGCCATGAAGCTCAAAATTGAGCTAAATTCAGTTGATTTGACATCATTTGGAAAGACAGACACCTGCCTACATATAAGGTCCCACAGTTGACAGAGCATGTCAGACCACAAACCAAGCATGACGTCAAAGGAATTGTCTGTAGACCTCTGAGACAGGATTGCCTCAAGCACAAATCTGGGGACGAGTACAGAAACATTTCGGCTGCTTTGAAGGTCCCAATGAGCACAGTGGCCTCAATCATCTGTAAACTGAAGAAGTTCGAATCCACAAGGACTCTTCCTAGAGCTGGCCGCCCGTCTAAACTGAGCGATCGGGGAGAAGGGCCTTCATCAGGGAGGTGACCAAGAACCCAAAGGTCACTCTGTCAGAGCTCCCAAATTCCTATGTGGAGAGAAGAGAACCTTCCAAAAGGACAACCATCTCTGCAACAATTCACCAATCAGGCCTGTATGGTAGAGTGGCCAGATGGAAGTCACTCCTTAGTAAGAGGCATATGGCAGCCCAGCTGGAGTTTGACAAAAGGCACCTGAAGGACTCTCAGACCATGACAAAATAAAATTCTCTGGTCTTCATATATCCTTTGGTATTTTGTATGCCTTCACAGATCATATAAATAATCATGGTAGGCTGCCATGGCCAAAAATGCCAGGGCAATTTTTTTGGTCCCAGTCCAGCCCTGCCCTAAGGACACAGTGAAGATATCAAAGGAGTGGCTTCAGGACAACTCTGTGAATGTCCTTGAGTGGCCCAGACAGAGCCCAGACCTGAATCTGATTGAACATCTCTGGAGAGATCTGAAAATGACTGTGCACTGACACTCCCCATCCAACCTGATGGAGCTTGAGAGGTGCTGCAAAAAGGAACAGGCTAAATCGCCCAAAAATAGATGTGCCAAGCTTGTGACATCATATTCAAGAAAACTTGAGTCTGTAATTGCTGCCAAAGGTGCATCAACAAAGTACTGAGCAAAGGGTGTGAATACCTATGCACACGTGATTTCTTTGTTTACTATTTTTAATAAATTTGCAAAAATAAAAAATAAAAAATTTTCACACTGTCATTATGGGGTACTGTGTGTAGAATTTTGGGGGGAAATGAATTTCATCAATTTTGGATTAAAGCTGTAACATAACAAAATGTGTAGAAAGTGAAGCGCGGTGAATACTTTCTAGACGCACTGTACATATCACACACAAAAGAAAATAGTTTCTTAAAAATAGTAAATGGCATTTGTAATATTACTGTTTCATCTGTCATGATTAAGGATGCCATGACTTTAGCTCTCATGACTAAAAGATGGATAAATTGGAGCACTGAATTTCCACCAGTTTCCTAACAAAGAGGTTGAAAATAATCCAACGTGACCACATGTTCAAATGTCAAAAATCCAAAATTAGTAAAAAAAATTTGTAATTCTGATCAAAAACACACGAGGACCCAAATACACAGAGCGTGAAATCCCAGAGGGACATGGCATGCTATCCCAGTATATAGTGGGACTGAACCTATGACATTCTGCTTAGGGGTGGGCGGTACAAACGGTATAAGCGGTATGTGATAAAAATTTGGCCCACGATAGAGATTTTCTTTATACCGTCATCCCACGATAGGTCGTGACGTCATCAAAGTACGACACGCTTTGCCTACTGGGACCTGCTACAACGAGGAAGCCACAGCGGTGGGGAACAGTGGCTGTGAGCAGTGAGCGTGTGGAGGAGATGGAAGACAAAGAGCTTGTCAAAAAAACCAGTGCAACGTCTATAATATGATCATGGTTTGGATTTAAAGTGTTGGATAGTGAACAAAACAACATAATCTGCAAAATATGCAGGGCAACCGTGATAGCAAAGAGAGATAACACAAGCAATCTCTTCTACAACCTGAAGTCAAAACAAGCTATTGAATATGAGGAAAGCCAAAGAATGCGTGATGTGCCACAAAAACCAAGCCAGTCTTCTTCGAGTGGGAAGAAAAAAGCACAACAGGTGTCTATCGCCCAGGCATTTTCAAAGGGCATACCATATGATAAAAAAGCCAGCAGTGGATTGAAATAACTAATTCTATCACCATATTCTTGTGCAAAGACATGGTGCCTTTTCAAACTGTGGAGAAAAGCGGCTTTTTAGGCATGGTCAAGACGCTGGATTCACGATACGTGGTGTCAAGCCGCAAGTATTTTAGTGAAGTTGAGGTTCCCAAAATCCACGCCGAGGTCCGAAATCGAGTGGAAAAGGAGCTCTCTGTCATTAAACATTGCACAAGTACCACGGACTTCAAGTCGTACGATGGACCCCTATATAAGCCTCACGATCCACTTCATCGATGACGAGTGGAATTTGTGCAGCAAATGCCTGCAAACCGTGTATTTCCCCGAGGATCATACAAGGGAGTCTACTGCCCAGGGATTAAAGGAAGCGCTCGACTCGTGGGGACTGAACGAAGAGTTAATGGTATGAATCACCACTGACAATGGTGCCAATGCTGTTAAAGCAGTGTGACTGAATGATTGGACACAACTTCAGTGCTTTGGCCACAGGCTTCACCTCGCTATCAGTAAGTTTCCCTGATATTTATAGGTTAATATTTTTTGTATGATACATGGGAACTGGTAGCCCTTAACCCTTTACCTACTGAGGCTATAAATGGACGATTGTTTATAATTTTTTATTATAGCAATAAAATTAAGAAATAATGTTCTATGTTTGTGTGCTTTGGTACCCTTTTCCAAGAGTACCTGTATTTCAATTATATTACACCTGATTAACCCTTTATCTACGGCGATGGCGCCCACGCCATATTTTCCATATGCGTATTTTTTTTACCGTAACTCCGCCATAGTTTGTCCAATCCGAATGATTCAAAGTGCATTGTTAAGTTAACACCAAGGGCTTTCCAATGATATATGGTGTATTATGGTAAACATAAGCCTGTGATGTCATCACGCAGAGGAAAAACACAGAAGTTTCACACTAGTGCGCTGCTGATTCTCATTACCGTAAGTTCTCATGTAAGCCCTCAATCTGAAAAATTTCAACACTGACAGCAAGCCAAGAACCCGTGCTTTCCAACAGTATGCTATATGTTGCATACGTTATGGTAAAGTGCGCTCGGTGACTTTTGAAACCAGGGAAAGTATGAAAAAGAGCGCAAAAGTGACAGAAAAGTACAGAGACAGACAGCAAACATAAATGTAGTAATTTTTGAGGAAAAGGCAGGGTGTTTGTAAAATTGGCCTCTGTCTTCAGCCAGACAGAAACTGTTACAAACAGTACCACACTGACAATGGACTGATGTAGTTTAGATCTAATTTTGATTCTTGGTTATATATTTGTATATAGTTTGACACTTTATTGTTTTATTCATATTGTATAATTTTGCACAAAATGAGTGATCAAATGAGTGATTTTATTGCACATTTTAATAATACAGATAATAATTGATATATTTATATATAGTTTTGCACTTTGTTGTTATTCATAGTCTGGTTCTGCACTTTAAAATTGGTTACTTTTTGCATATTTTCGCCTTGTAAAATGTTTACTTTTGCACTGTTTCTGCACTGTTTCTGAGTTCTAGACACACAAAATTAATTATTTTGATTGTAAACACGTACAGCTTCCTGTTAAAAATGTGAAATCCAAACTTCCTTTACATAATCATTTTTCACTAAAAAACTGAAAAAAAAATCAAGTTCGTTTTTGTGTTTTTTTCTCATTTTAAAAGCTAAAACTTACATATAATGTGTATAAATAGTTAAGTGTAATATCATGAGGAAAAATGTCTGTAGGTTAGATTTAACACAATAGGTGTTCAATGCATTAGGTTATAAGTCAACTATAAAGTGCCTTGTCCTTATTATTGCACAAATAGCCCAACTATTTTTCTGACAATATATGTTTCATCTAGGATTAGAGCCTGGTGTACAGAATTAGTGTATACGTCGTAATTGAAACAGTTTTGTTAATGTAGCTGGACTAATTTTTTTAACAATTTTGTTTACAGAGGCGAGCGTGAAAGAGCCCCGGATAGACCGTGCAGTAGGCTTGTGTAAGAAAATTGTGAGTGCATTTTCTTACACTAATAAACGAAGGAAGGCAATGACCAAAGTCCAGAATGAGCTACACCTGCCTCTTCACCGCCTCATTACAGAGACGCCGACAAGATGGGGATCACGGCAACAAATGATTGAGCGAGTACTAGAGCAGGAGAAAACTATTTCACAAGTCCTGAAAGCTGACAAAAAAGTCAGACACCTGATGCCTACTTGGCAAGACATTGATGTCCTTGAGTCGGTGAACAAGGCCCTTGCTCCACTGACTGAGTTCACGGATGCACTCTCTGGTGAAGACTACGTTAGTGTGTCCTATCTAAAGCCTGTACTCAATCTCTTGAACAACAGGGTCCTGTCTTCA
This sequence comes from Thalassophryne amazonica, assembly GCF_902500255.1. Lineage (NCBI taxonomy): Eukaryota > Metazoa > Chordata > Actinopteri > Batrachoidiformes > Batrachoididae > Thalassophryne > Thalassophryne amazonica. The sequence continues at coordinate 64,234,226 of NC_047119.1, forward strand.
GCTGAGGACGACACAGAACTGACCAAGCAGATGAAGAGGTCCATTCTCCAGTATTTAAATGAAAAGTACTCTGACCCTGCCACCGACGACCTGCTGGATATGGCCTCCCTCGTTGATCCACGGTTTAAGCTATCGTACGTAGCCGACGACCGTAAAGAATATTTGAAGACTAAAGCGGTGGCAGGAATTCAAGGCCTACTGGAAAAGCAGACACAAACAGCTTCACCTCAGATTTACCACCATCTGCCAGCGCAGGAGCAGCTGAAGAAGTTAGAGAGCCCAAGAAGGTTAAACGCAGTTTGGGCAGCTTTTTCAAAAAGGCACCAGTCGCAGCTGCTCTCCCAGACAGAGATGCCATTGAAGTAGAGCTACAAAGTTACCTCCAGGCACTGGATATAGATGGAGAGGCTGACCCATTAGACTGGTGGAAGCTGCATGAGGCTAATTTTCCAAGAGTAGCAAGCCTGGCTCGGAAATACTTGTGCATTCCAGCTACCAGTGCCCCGTTAGAAAGGGTATTTAGCACTGGTGGGAGTATTGTTACATGCCACTGTTCTGCACTAAAGCCAGAGAATGTGGACAGACTTGTGTTCTTGTCAAAAAAATCTGCCATAAACTGTAACCACTAATTCTCAGTTTGCCTTTGTGATATTTTTGCATATACATGTTTAGTCTACCTCTAAAATACCTAAAGCTTTTTGTTTTGCACTCCATTTGAAGTAATTTTGTGGTTAAATACATTGTTACCTGTTTACTTTAAGTTTTTTATTATTTAAATTTAAACTATTTATACGCCTTATTTGGTTGTTTACATAAGGAAAGTGAAGGGGAAAAAGTTGTATTTTGCACTAAAGTATACTCAACAAAAATATAAACGCAACACTTTTGGTTTTGCTCCCATTTTGTATGAGATGAACTCAAAGATCTAAAACTTTTTCCACATACACAATATCACCATTTCCCTCAAATATTGTTCACAAACCAGTCTAAATCTGTGATAGTGAGCACTTCTCCTTTGCTGAGATAATCCATCCCACCTCACAGGTGTGCCATATCAAGATGCTGATTAGACACCATGATTAGTGCACAGGTGTGCCTTAGACTGTCCACAATAAAAGGCCACTGTGAAAGGTACAGTTTTGTTTTATTGGGGGGGGATACCAGTCAGTATCTGGTGTGACCACCATTTGCCTCATGCAGTGCAACACATCTCCTTCGCATCATCCATGAAGAGAACATCTCTCCAACGTGCCAAATGCCAGCGAATGTGAGCATTTGCCCACTCAAGTCGGTTACGACGACGAACTGGAGTCAGGTCGAGACCCCGATGAGGACGATGAGCATGCAGATGAGCTTCCCTGAGACAGTTTCTGACAGTTTGTGCAGAAATTCTTTGGTTATGCAAACCGATTGTTTCAGCAGCTGTCCGAGTGGCTGGTCTCAGACGATCTTGGAGGTGAACATGCTGGATGTGGAGGTCCTGGGCTGGTGTGGTTACATGTGGTCTGCGGTTGTGAGGCTGGTTGGATGTACTGCCAAATTCTCTGAAACGCCTTTGGAGACGGCTTATGGTAGAGAAATGAACATTCAATACACGAGCAACAGCTCTGGTTGACATTCCTGCTGTCAGCATGCCAATTGCACGCTCCCTCAAATCTTGCGACATCTGTGGCATTGTGCTGTGTGATAAAACTGCACCTTTCAGAGTGGCCTTTTATTGTGGGCAGTCTAAGGCACACCTGTGCACTAATCATGGTGTCTAATCAGCATCTTGATATGGCACACCTGTGAGATGGGATGGATTATCTCAGCAAAGGAGAAGTGCTCACTATCACAGATTTAGACTGGTTTGTGAACAATATTTGAGGGAAATGGTGATATTGTGTATGTGGAAAAAGTTTTAGATCTTTGAGTTCATCTCATACAAAATGGGAGCAAAACCAAAAGTGTTGCGTTTATATTACAAAGTTTTAGCAACGTTTTCATATTTTGTGTTATATAAGTGAGGGGAGAAAGTAATATTTTGCACTAAAGTGATGTTTTATTTTTAAATTTACATTGCCTTAAGTTACAAAGTTTTTGCAAAGTTTTCATATTTTGTTATTTATATAACACAAAAGTAAAAAAGAGAGTTTTTTTTTTTGTTTTTTTAACAAAATTTTCAAATATGTTCTTGTAATTTTGCACAATAAATTTTGAAGAAGCATTTCTTGACTTGGGTTATAATATAGAAAACCACTTCCTACCAGAATGCGTTTATGGTGTACCCATTCCGAAACGGTTGAAATTCACACCTAATTATACCGCAATATATACACCGTCTACCGTCTATGGTTCAAATTATATTGCAATATACATTTTAGGCCATATCGCCCACCCCTAATTCTGCTGTGGTTCCATAATGAGGCACCAGCATTCTTTATCTGTTCCTACCAATGTTGTCGGTGGAGATTTTTGTCCTTCATTATGACACGTGTAATGAGCCACATTAGCACAATCATAACAGACGTGTTGGATCACGTGATGATGAGCTGAAATGTTTGGCACATCAGGACTACCAGCAGGCAGCGTCAAAGCCGACAACGTGGCATGAAGATGATGGAAAACATACCTTCCCAATGTAGTAGAACGGGAACCAGGACAGGAAGATGTCGGCAAAGAATTCAGCCACGCTGAATAGTCCGTAGACCACCCAGTATGTCAGCCACTTAGTGTCGTCATCTTTGGTGGCACTTTCAATGGCCTTGATTCTGCAGAAGAACAAGAAACCATGTAAGACACTCGTCCGTTACATCAAGTATACAGTACGATCAACATTAACCCTCTGGGGTCCGAGGGCATTTTTTGGACAGTTCACCTGCCTGGCATAAATGTTTTATTATTGCTGTTAACAGCTCTCCCTGCATCCCACAATCAAGTTTTATGTCTCTTTTTTCAGGACAACCTGTGCTTTCAGAATATATATGTTTTTTGTTGTGTTTCATAAGTGTAATAAAGGTTTACAATCAATAGGCAAGGAAAAAATAAAGCAAAAAATAATTTTCCACACACATTTATTCAAAACACAGCAAACTATAACAAACAACTGTTTTGACACTTTATAAAAGGTAATTTGAGGTCTTGTGTGAAAGACTGTACAACAAAAAGGCTCAAACAATAAACACAAATGCACATTTTGAACAATATATACAAAATGGTCTCTGAGTTTTGTTATTTTGATATGGTAAACAGTGCTTTACGCAGAGAAAGCAACAGAGTTATCCAGTAACATTCACATGCAAATAGCAGAGCAATCCTGATAGTTACACACTCTTTGTTTGAGCATGTGAGATTGTCATCAGAGGCTCTCCGTCTGCTCACTTTCGCTGTGCGTAATGGCGCAGGGTGCACTCAGTATGTACTAATAGTATGTACTCATTGCAGCAGAGCCGGCCCAAGGCATACGCCAACTACGCGGTCACTTAGGGCATCCACGCCACCAGGGGGCCACGAGAGCACCGAGACGTTGTGATAAAAAACTAAATATATACAAGAAATTAAAATAATATTGAAAAATTTAAACAAAATTGTATTACACCCGAAAAAAATCAATTCATTTTGACAAAATACCAATACTAGGTTAATTGATGCCTCCTGTTGGCGGCTGCCACCGTTGGGCAAATTTAGATGCACCGCTTGGGTCAGGTGGTCGATGACTAATCGTGAGGAATGAAGTGAGTGAAAGTCATGTCTCAGAAAATAAATTATCCCTCTGGAGCGGAGAAAAGAAAAAAGAAGAAGTTGGAAGACGAGAAAAAACAAGACAAAGGTAGGTTTGCAATATTACAATTTTTGTTGTCATTATTTGCGAAATGCTCCGTTCGTTTAGTGTCAAGTGCTTTAGGTGTCTTAAAGTCAGAGGCGATTGCTCTAAGACTGCAAGGGAAGCTCAGCTTCCCCTAAAATGTAAAAAAATAAGTGATCAAATATATACTACTGTTGTGTGTACATGTCATTGACTAAATATGCGCTACAACGCGCTCAACTTTTGTTCAGAATCAGCTTCTTATCACTGGTATCGACACGGCTTTCCTCTCACTCAAACCCGCAGCTTCACAGTGCTTTAAACAGTGTGGACGCTGAGCGTCCAGACAGAGTTCAATAGCGACACAAAGACACAAAGCTTTGTCCCGCCCATCGGACGCACAGCGTGTCTGGGGGTCTATGGGGCAGTGGGCTGGCCTCGGCTGGCCCGGATGCTCAGCTTCTGCATGATGATTGGATGAACTGTCTGAGGCTGAATCCCTTTTTGATTGACAGCGAAATGAGCGAATCAGCGATCTTTTGGTGTAAACATCCATGGGAGCATTTTCATTCTGTTCTGAATTGAACCGGAGACTTTCCTAATCCTCTTAGCCGCATTTTCTTTGTTAAAAACGACTAGCGACAAATCGAGCTTCTATTTCTGTTTTTTTTTTTTGTAGCAGCTTGTGTTTGGAGACTGACTTCTATCTCAGTTTCTGTCCCTACCGAGCAGCGGGTGCTGCTGAGCTCCTCCACCGTCACAAAGCGCTCACAGGCGGACAAACTTCATACTAGCCTTGCGCCAGTCCCAGCTAGCGAGCTAGCTAGGTAGCAAGCTGCACATAATGGCAGACAATTTGAATGTTGTGGACCGGATTTTGGCGAAGCCATTTGATAGGCTTCCTTACGAAGAAAAACGTAGAGTTAAACAGCAGGGCAGATCAACTCCTCAGATTAAGTTGGTGCAAAAGGTGGGGAAAAGTAGCTCAGCTCTCAATGGTTTGCAGGCCAAAGTTAAAGCAATAGTCCCAGTGCAATGTTTGTGCATTGCTATGCACACACATTGCTGTTATGTTGTGGATTTCTATGTTCATTTTGGAGATTATTTAAGTATTTAATTTTGATTACAGTCTCCTGCCTGCTGATGTTACTTTCAAATAGTTAAAATAATGAGCTATACTTATACATCACTCTGTATGTAGAAGTTAATTAAAACATATTTATGAGTTTGCTACCCATTTAAGGTTAAAAACAAGAATGACACCTGTATGATGTAAGATAATTACAAATAATGCTAATGATTGTGGGTACGTTACACACATAACTGCAGCCTATGGAATAATGAGGCATCTGGTGCTGATGTGATGGTAGGGGGGCCCCAAATGAAATTCTGCTTAAGGCCCCATAAAGGCTTGGGCTGGCCCTTCATTGGAGCACCCAGGGGGCTATTCAAATGGGCCAACTAGTAACATATCACTCCTGAAAACGATCTTTGGCTTTTCACGTGAGGTAAATCTGCCCTACGATTGGATTTTGGAAAATCATGTGACAGTGAACCAATTCCGATTGGACACTCACATTGCGCACGTCATCACACAGCTTCTACGAGGAGTACAAAGATGGCCAATGGCAGGCTCGAAAGTCCGTGGAGTTAACTTTTCAGAAAAAAAAAAAGAGTAAGTTTCTATCTCATATCATTAAAAAGTAATTTATATTTTAGTAAAGCTTGGTCTTAGCCATCGTATACGATGGCGTCAGCCCCAGAGGGTTAAAATAGATAACGGTGTCCGTCAGTTTTTCTGGCTGTCTGTCTTCCACGCAACTGGGCAAATGTTTTGTGTAGATGTGTGGCACTCAGGGTCACCACAGCAGATCTAAATGTTGATTTGGCACAAGTTTTACACCGGATACTCTTCCTGACACAACTCCATATTACATGGAGAATCAGCAGGTGTGGTCTTGAACCAGGAACCTTCCGCAGTGGAAACAAGCGCGTTTAACCGCTTGGCCACAAGCCCCATTAACTTGGACGCGTCGTCAGTAAACTCACATGTACATATGACACAGGCGGACTGATTGCACAGGGACAGCGGTTCAATATGAATGTGTGGATTGTACACTTTCAGGTTCAAATTTCTGAAGAAAAAGGTAAGTTATTATGACGGAGCCTCGAGAATTCTAGCATCGCGTTTAAGGTTGCATTTTGGAGTTTTCAATGCATTCTTTTCAGAACAAAAGGGTCAATACGAGCATTGTGTTGAAATATGAATCACTGCATCTCCTGACTAACTAACAAACCAACCAACACATGACGGTTGCTAGCTTTGGTGATCAACCTCATACAATATCCAGGTTCTTCGGACAGCGTGTTCAGATGAATCCCTCTGGATCACAAAACGTCTAAATCCATCCTGCACATTAAAAAAAAAGCATGGAAGTGATTTTGTGGCACATCTTGAGATGAATCCATGTTCTTTTGACCACTTGTATGAATTGGGGCATTTCAGTTGAATTCTATGAGCACACAGTGTCTGACAAGAAAAGCTGTGAACATGTGACCAACATGCACGCTGCGTGCACACTCCCCAGCTTCACATGGGTTTTGAACAAAAACAACTACAACTGAGGTTATGGACCGATCACAGCATAATATGCTCTTTGATGCTGCTGGAGGGGGCGGGGCTTTGACATAAGCACTGTGTCACGCATCTGATTACACGAAAAGTATTTTTGACATCGGTGCATTAAAGGGAAGAGACACATCAAAGACAGAGACAGAAACGCCTTTAAATGGGAACAAACTGAACCGTGCGTCTCTCCCGTGCAAGCAGCAGTTCTTTCGCTGCGTGACATGTCACAGGAGTGGTAAAATGAGCTGTTTCAGTCCTAAATTTTGTGTGCGGCAGGAGAATTTCTCCTTGCACAGTCACAGACTTGTGGGATTTGGTGGATGAGTCACAAACCTCATCCAGCTGTAACGCTAAAAGGTTGATTAAAGCAGATTTTGCACAGTTAGACCACTTTAACTTCAGGCTGCAAATGATTTTTGTTTGCTGTGTTGGTTTATTTTTGTGCTGAAGTGTCGCTGTATAAAAGCTCTTCTGTTCTCTGAGAGTCACAGGGTTCTGCTCCGCTTGGGAATAGATGTAATCCTTCGGCTATCCGTGCGGATGAGAGGCTCCCTGTGTTAGAGCTTCAAATGTAAACGACGAGAAGCCGGAAACATTAAGATGCTGGAAATCTGCGGCTCATTTCTCCGTCCACAAACTGCTTCAGGGCCAGATTTAATTTTCTCAGAATTTTAGATGATATTCTGTTTATGACGTGATGCAGCTTTTTTTTTGGCACATAATAAAAAAAAAAATCTGCACTAAATGAGAAGAAAACTTCTTTATAAAACACTTATCGTATTTTCTGGAGTATAAATTGCACCTTTTTCTGTATCATCAGCTCTTTAATTTGGGATTTTTGTGCATTGATGTAATGTACTTTTTCTTACTGGCATTTATTCTTTTATTATGAGAGTTTATTTTGTTCAGTGCTTTGATTCCTGGTAAAGTCCTGTAGAAATAGTCATCAAATGTATGATTTTTTTGGGGTCACACCAGAGTACAAGTCATAGAAACTCCCAAACTAAGGGAGAAAACAAAAACAAACTGCAACTTATACTCCAGAAAATAAGCTCATCAATATTACGGTCTGCATGTTTTCTCGTACTTCCTGTTGCAGCGTGGTGACTTGTCATTTCAGAAGCCACAGTCCGGTCCGTTCAAAGTTGAGATGATAAGGGCTCTTGGGAAACGCCTTCAGTCCCCTAGAGCTCCTTGCGAATGGCAGAACCCTGACATCAGTGTGTGAGTGCGTCTGTGTGAATGTGAGGCATGTGTAAAGCGTTTTGAGCATCTGGCGCAGATGGAAATGTGCTATATAAATGCAGACCATTTACCATTTGCCAAGATGAAGATGATGGATCTGTATTAGGACACAAATACATCTCGCCCCATTAACCATCAGGGTTCGCTATGATGCTGTCAACGTCATCAAAATACGTTGATTACAGCAGACCACCATAGTCTAATAGTGGGGGTAAAAATGGTAGGCGTGACGCAAGGATGTCAGGGGCTGGATGATTCTGGCGCGTGGTTCTTGATCCCGGGTGGGACACCGGCCCGCGCACTCGGTAGGTTTTTGTACCATCTGGTGTTGGGACCAGAGTATATGCCCTAGATCACATGCTCACAGGGCTGCTTGGTGCACACCTGCAGAGAGGTTTGATGCACCCACTTGATGGCTATGTGGCGTTTGGTCAGCACAGTCGCTTTTTGCCTCCTTGAAATTGATCTATCTTTTGTACTCCGCCCTGCCGCAGGGCGACACCTGCAGATTTGGGGCCATGTGGCACTGATGCAACTCATCCCACTCATTCATGACTCATGTTATTACACACACACACACACATTACGTCGACCAAACTCTAGTCTGCACATGTTGGAGTCATCGCACACACGCACACACACGTAACTCGCCATCTCTTCCTACAGCCCTTCAGATCTCTATGACTGCTGCTATCATCATCAGCACTTCCCCTTTAAAACATTTTCTTCCTTCTTGTGGTTTCCTCACAGTCCTTGTTAGAGACTGAATCATCATTTGTCATTGTTTGTCTGAAGCTGTCACATCAAAACAAAAAGAGAACTGCAGCTGCAATATTAAAGACAAACTGACATTTTTTTTAAAAATCTGGAGCCTATTTTTTTTTTTTTTTTTTTATCATTTTGGGTTCAACTTTCACTTGGCACAAAAACCCTTGATTTCAGTATTTCATTTGATCATTAAACCCATTGCAGCTATACAACGTAAGCATGCGGGGAAAGCTAAAAACATCACAAGAAAATACTTCTTGTCGCCATTGATCGCCAAACACGGGAGAGCATGCAAATTTCACACAAAGACCCCAGGTGGGAAGCGATCCCATGACCTTCTTGCTGTGAGGCAACAGTGCTAACCACTAACGCACCATGCCGCCCGATGGGTTAGAGTCTGACAATTTACCCAGACTGACAATAAATATGAGTAATTAAGTCAAAGTCAAGTCAAAGTTTAACTTTATTGTCAATCAAGCCATGCAACAGTACATTACACAGAAGACTGAAACTGCGTTTCCCCAGACTCCAAATGTGCAGTAACAGAGGCTAAATTAAACATACAACTAAATATAAACTGGACATCAGACATCACTGGGACATAAAATGCAAATAATATCAGTAACAGAACAACAATCAACACGACATACAGACAACAGTGAGCATACATTTCCAGGGCTGTCATAGTGTTTCAGAATGTAGGTATGTTATTGAGGTATGTTACTGGAGTGCAATACAAGTACTGAGTACGACAATATAGGTGCAATGTGGCAAAAGTGCAGAGTAGCAGCATGGAGGTGGATAAGTTTGTAAAGTTTTTTGTTTTTTGTGCAAATGAATGTGCATAAAAGTAGTTTAGTTTGTAGTGTGTGTGCGTGTGTGGTGGGGGGGGGGGGGGGGGGTTATGCTCTTGCTTTTGGGAGTGAGTTTAGCAGTCTGATGGCCTGTGGGGAAAAAGCTGTTGCCGAGTCTGGTAGTCCTGCAGCACATACTGCTGTAGCACTTGCCAGATGGTAGGAGGGTAAACAGTTTGTTTGAGGGGTGGGGAGGGTCTTTGATGATGTTGATGGTTCTTCTGTGGCAGCGGGATGGGTACAGGTCCTGTATGGCTGGTTGGGCTGACCTTGTGATCTTCTCTGCTGTTCTCACCACTCTCTGTAGCGCTTTCTGGTCAGCAACATGGCAGCTGCCATACCAGACTGAGAGACTGCTGGTGGGGATGCTCTCAATGGCGCCCCTGTAGAAGGTGGTGAGTGCTGAAGGGGGGGAGACTGGCTCTCCTCATCCTGCGTAGGAAGTGGAGGCGTTGCTGTGCTTTCTTGACAAGGGAGGTGGTGTTGGTTGTCTATGTCAGGTCATCAGTGATGTGCACCCCCAGGAACTTGGTGCTTTTCACTGATTCCACAGCACTGCCATTGATGGTGAGAGGTGTGTGAGGCTTGTGATTCTTCCTGAAGTCCACCGTTATTTCCTTTGTTTTGTTGACACTGAGGTGCAGGTTGTTGATGTCACACCAGTTGATGAGATGATGTACCTCCTCTCTGTAGGCTGAGTCGTCATCGTTGCTGATGAGGCCCACTACTGTTGTGTCATCTGCAAACTTGATGATGTGGTTTGAGTTGTGTCTGGCACAACAGTCATGGGTCATCAGGGTGAACAGCAGAGGGCTCAACACTTAAGTACTTTTATTTATTTTTTTTGGTGGTTTCTTGAGGCATTTTGTAAATGTGGAAATGTGCTCTGACCTCAAAATGTTCTCCTGTGAAATAAATCAAGCACACACACACTCTTTTTCGATGGCGTTTAACGGCAGCCGGTGTCGCGGACTGAATGGCCCCCCCGTAAAAATCGGTCCCCCCTGATGACGTGGTTCACGGATTATCACCTCGTTTCTGCTTCAAACTGGACTCCAGTCATCATCTATCTCAGCGACAGACATCTGAAGCTTTTGTACAACAATCATTTCCACATAAATTCAGCTTTATTTCATCAGAAAAGGCAGGAGAAGCGATCAGAGCCCCGTGGCTAAACGAGCTGTTAGCTGATGCGTTCACTGGGCATCTGACATTTCAAAGCGTCACAGAATTTCACCTCGTTTCTGCTTAAAACTGACTTTAGAATGATTTAAGAGGTTTTATGTTGTCATCTGATGGTTAATAATCCCATTAATCCATTTGATTGCTTTGGGTGAAGCGACTCCGTCTCAGATGCGTTGCTGTGGTCTGAAACGACGCATGCGCAGATGCAAAGGTGGACCAGTCAGTCTGCGACACTGGCATCCTTATTGTTGCATTGCTGCCACGTTCTGCATCAGTCAGTTATAGCAGCACTAAATGCTATCGATGAGTCCAGTGTCTTTCACGTATTTAAAAAGCCAACACTTCCCCCTCCCACTTGACTCTATGCCTAAAGTACTTCCTACAGAAAATTCTTTCAGGCCTATTCTTCTAAATTCTGAGAGAAACTCTTGGTTTTCTCTGGAATATTTCTTACAATACATGAGGACATGCCTAATCGCCAAAAAAATGTCCTAAATGAGGTCTTGGCAACTCCTGGATGAACCTGTCCCAATACTATTGATAGCTGACACAGAGTCAATTCAATGTGCACTGTATTTTATTAAATGTATTTAAGTAATATCACTGTGTGACGTTACTGCCTAAGCATCCTTTAATCAAATCTATAATAGAAATGTACATGTCACCATTTTAGTTTCAATAAATATTGTGAGCTTAAGTATCTGATTGTCCAATATTTTGGAAACATTCCAAAAACGCACCGCCTTGAATGATAATTGCCAACAGCACCGCTATACTAAAAATTTCTGGGGAGAACCCTGAGATCATTTTGTCAGCGATTTGCATTTTCTTGTTCATAATAACCGGCCCCATATTTTTAAGGGGGTAATACACTGCAACATTTTATTATGCAAAATAGTACCACCCCCTATTGGCACCGGACTTTCAGAATAAAAAAAATTCTCAGGGAAATTCTGATTAAAATCCACGCTCACGAATAATATGTCTTAGACTTAATTCCCATCAATCGTTAAATACATGATGATATTTTTTTTAAATAACTCACAAAGTGTGCAAAGTGGCGCACACAGTGTGTAACAACGTGCTCCACGCTGTTAGACAGATCAGGAAACAGCCAACAGATGTATAAACAAATACCAAAAAAATAGATCCAGCACTAAGTCTGTCATTCTCAGCTGCTCCTACTGATCCTCTCTGAGCTTCAAGGAGAGATCGAAGAAAGAAGAAGCAGGTCAAATCCAAGAAGGAGCACAAACAAACAAACAAAAAAAACAAAGCACACTGTGAACATTTTGGTTGAAGCTTGGAACTGTCATGTTCTAACACTTTTGTGCGTCTTGCAGGATCTGGCACGTTGTGCATCTGTCTGACATCATCACCGACTTATGACAGCAGCTAAAAATATAATCTATTTTCTGTCCACCATATCAAGGTCTGCACACCCGAGTGAGCCGAAAGCAAACCGTGCTGATGAACACCAACTATTTAAATATTTACCACTTCTCACACCCAAGATGACATATTTATCAGAAAATCTGATTGGATTTAATTGTATTCTTTTTGTTGTTGTTGTTAATTTGGAAATGAGGTTTGGAACTTAAAAGATAATCAGTTTCTTTCCATTTTTGGAAGAAGTGGTGAAAGTCACATTTTCCATCCAGGGGAAGACAGGAACATGTGGGTGGAGAACTCACTTCTCTTGCCCTCATAACCATCACTCACGTCCCCTTGAGCAAGGTATGTAATCCCCGGGTTGCTCCTGGTGTGCAGTTGAAGGCCGTATTTCACATAATATAGAAGGATTTTATGACATTTACTATGCAAAACTGTAATAAATAATAAAAATCTTTCCAGATCAAACACAACGCACTCACCGGCCACTTTATTAGGTACGCCTGTTCAATTGCTCATTAACGCATATAGTTAAAACAGCCAATCATATGGCAGCAACTCAATGTAGTTAGGCATCTAAATGTGGTGAAGACAACTTTCTGAAGTTCAAACAGAGCATCAGAAAGGGGAAGAAAGGGGATTTAACTGACTTTGAACTGAAACTGCTGATCTACTAAGATTTTCACACACAACCACCTCTCGGGTTTACAGAGAATGGTCCAAAAAAAAAAAAAAAAAAAAAAGAGAAGATATCCCGTGAGTGGGAGTTGTGTGGACGAAAACGCCTGGTTGATGTCAGAGGTCAGAGGAGATTGGGCAGACTGGTTGAATGGGCGACTGCGTGATGCCATCATGTCGATATGAAGCAACATCTCTGAGGAAAGTTTCCAACACCTTGATGAATCCACGCCACAAAGAATTCAGGATTTCTGAAGGCAAAAGGTGGTCCAACCCGGCACTAGCAAGGCATACCTAATAAAGTGGCCAGTGAGTGTACGAGGGCTGTCAATAAAGTATAGGTCCTTTTTATTTTTTTCAAAAACTATATGGATTTCATTCATATGTTTTTACGTCAGACATGCTTGAACCCTCGTGCGCATGCGTGAGTTTTTCCACACCTGTCGGTGACGTCATTCGCCTGTGAGCACTCCTTGTGGGAGGAGTCGTCCAGCCCCTCGTCGGAATTCCTTTGTCTGAGAAGTTGCTGAGAGACTGGCGCGTTGTTTGATCAAAATTTTTTCTAAACCTGTGAGACACATCGAAGTGGACACGGTTCGAAAAATTAAGCTGGTTTTCAGTGAAAATTTTAACGGCTGATGAGAGATTTTGAGGTGATTCTGTCGCTTTAAGGACTTCCCACGGTGCGAGACGTCGTGCAGCGCTCTCAGGCAGCGTCATCAGCCTGTTCAAGCTGAAAACCTCCACATTTCAGGCTCTATTGATCCAGGACGTCGTGAGAGAACAGAGAAGTTTCAGAAGAAGTCGGTTTCAGCATTTTATCCGGATATTCCACTGTTAAAGGAGATTTTTTTAATGAAAGACGTGCGGACGGATCCGCGCGTCGGGACGCAGCCGACGCGGTGCGGCGGCACAGGAAAAACACCTCCGTGTTGATAACCATTTGTAAAATCTAGGCGGCTTTTGATGGCTTTCAGTGGAGTGAGTATATGAGAAATTGTTTAACAGGCAGGACATGTTCCAACTTGTCCTTAAGGCTTTCAACAGAGGTGTTTTTCCTGTGGCGGAGCGTCGCGGCGGCTGCGTCACGACGCGCGGACCCGTCCGCACGTCTTTCATTAAAAAAATCTCCTTTAACAGTGGAATATCCGGATAAAATGCTGAAACCGACTTCTTCTGAAACTTCTCTGTTCTCTCACGACGTCCTGGATCAATAGAACCTGAAATGTGGAGGTTTTCAGCCTGAACAGGCTGACGACGGCGGCTGAGAGCGCTGAGCGACGTCTCGCACCGTGGGAAGTCCTTAAAGCAACAGAATCACCTCAAAATCTCTCATCAGCCGTTAAAATTTTCACTGAAAACCAGCTTAATTTTTCGAACCGTGTCCACTTCGATGTGTCTCACAGGTTTAGAAAAAATTTTGATCAAACAACGCGCCAGTCTCTCAGCAACTTCTCAGACAAAGGAATTCCGACGAGGGGCTGGACGACTCCTCCCACAAGGAGTGCTCACAGGCGAATGACGTCACCGACAGGCGTGGAAAAACTCACGCATGCGCACGAGGGTTCAAGCATGTCTGACGTAAAAACATATGAATGAAATCCATATAGTTTTTGAAAAAAATAAAAAGGACCGTTACTTTATTGACAGCCCTCGTATAACACTCATTTTAAAATAAACAGCTGCTCTTCATTTACAGTGTTGGAGGAAAAGGCCTGCGTAGTGCAAAATAACATCTCTTCAGAGGGATTTTATGGATACATTCTTTATAATTTTCTTTATTCCTTAAAAGCGGAAGGTGCTGGAGATCTTTCCCCTGAAGGACAAGAATTTGGTCATCTGGATGGAGAGCAAAGACTCATCAGGAATTTAATAAATACAGAGAGGTTCTCAACTGCCACAGGGGACTTAAAAAAAGGAACAGGCCACATTTGGCACGCGGGCCCCACAATGGGAAACCCTAAACACACTCACACAGCCACAGAAAGACAGTAAGAAGAAACTTGTGCTTTGGTGTGTTTAGTGTCCAAGTGGCTGCAGAGATGACAAATTTAACAAAAACAATCATAGAAAAAACTACTCATAATTTTATTTTACACAACATCATTATTTTCATGGTTTAATCATTTGTGCGCATGAATAGTTAAATATTTTTGGCACCGCATTCAGCAACTGGAAAAGGTGCAGTTGCTCATGTGACACACTTTTCTCTCTGAGCAAACAAAATCTGTTCTGTGCTCACGAAATGGATTTACATGTTTGTTATTATCCACATAAAAACCAAATAATAATAACATCTATCACACAGGTGTTATTTTTTTATCTCAGTTCTCTGTGCATACAGTAATTTGGCACAGTGTCTGTCTGTATGGCATCAATAGCTTGATTAGATTTTTATGTTGGAAAAAAAATGATCTAATGATATTTTGTTTAAGACCAACGATCATTTCAGGCAAAATCTCAGCTAGTTAACACACACAATTTAGATATTTTGTTCATTTTTTCCTGTTGCTCTGCTGCACGTGCACAATTTTTTTACCTTGGAAAACATTTTCAAGGTTAAATTCCTGTTAGAAGTGGCTTGTCATAAGATAACATAATACAAAATACAGATCAAGACCAAGATGGATCAAGCCACAATACGGATCACATGCAAATCAAACTTTATTCATTGAGAGCACCAGTTTGCACCTCACTGTTACAAATCAGAGTGATTGAGGCACTTTTGACTGAGATATGCAAAATGTACATCTAATGGGCTTTTCAATACTAAATTCAAAAGTCCACAAAATCCACAATCCGGATTAGATCTGGTTCAAACTTTGTCAAGCGACAGTGAGTGCCAGTCTGCACCTCACTTTCAAATATTAGAGTGCACGTTTGATTAATGACCCAGTCACACGGCACTTAACGAAGGGCAACAAAGCCCAAAGGAAACAACAAATCTGAACTTTCGTTGGCATTGTTTTACCTTTGTGCAGCCTCGTTCCTGCAGCTGGCGCTTCGTCAGGATTTTTAAACTGTTGAAAAATTTGAACAAAGGGCAACAAAAACCTCAATTCATCCGTGTTTCGTTTTGCTGTCGTTCTTGGCGTTTTTTTAATCGTTTGTTTAGTTTTGTAGTGTTATTGTTTAGTTTGACTTCGTTGGAGCAGCTGAATGTTTTCACACAGTGCAGAAGCCAGTTTGTGAGTGCTGAGGCTGCTGCTGCATTCATGTAAAGTTGGAAATTACAGGGCAAACTCAGCCTGTTTGCCTGGATTTTTTTTTATGAGTGGGAGGTCAGCTTCAATGGGCTCAGGGACCTTATATAGGCCAGAATTAATCTTTTGTGTGGATACAGCTAATTATTTTTCCACAAGTAAGTGCTGAGTTTGAAACAGCAAGAAAGTTGTGTAATTTCCGACAGTACTTGAATGCAGCATTAGCGGCAGCAGCACCAGCTGCTGCGAGTGCTTATTATTTTTTAAATATAACAATATGAGTGTAGGAATGACAATCCAGACCTTATGTACATGTGGCAACAGGTAGATGATTCAAATGATTATATAAAGAGCTGTGTCAAAGGCAGAATTCACGTTGTGGATCAGCTGCAGCTCGTGGAATAACAGTACGTGAGTCAATGCACGGCATTCACACGGACTGATAAGTTTACTGCTCTGATACATTCAATCATCTTTAGACTTTTATAAATCATATGTATGGCTTAGAACATAATACAGTGATACAGCAGTGACCACGGAACACCAGAGGTTGTTTTTTTTTTTTTTTTTTTTTTTTTTTTTTTTAAATTGGAGCAAGACGGAGCGTGCAGCGTGTTGACAGACAGTGAGCAGGGGCAGTAACTAAATACATGTACTTGAGTACTGTGCTTATGTGCTTTTCTTGCGTATTTCTGTTCTTCTACACCACTTGTCAGGTGTTGTAATTTTACTCCACTACATTTATTTGACAGCTTTAGTTGCTAGTTAGTCTGTATATGCTAGTAACTAGTATAGCTACTAGTTAGTCTGCTCCTTTCCAAGTGCAGGACCAACAGACTGAAAAACTCCTTTGTCCCTTAGACCATCAGACTGAACAACTCCTCACTCAGCAGGAGGAGGAGTAACAGGAAGACAGGGGACGGGAAGGAGAGCAACAGTAGTAGTCAGTAAACCAGTAGTGATCAGTATGTCTGGTATTTATATTTATATCTGCAAATTGTTTTTTTTTTTAACCTTCACTTTTGATACTCTGTGTGCTTCTTGCCCTGTGTGCTGCTATACAATGCTGCTGGAACCTCAGTTTTCCTGAGTGAGTCTTCCCAAGGGATTAATAAAGTTCTATCTAATCGAATCTAATCTAATATAATATGTAAATTAACAACCCAAAATATGAATGAATGAACAAATGAATTTATTTATTCGGCACACAGATGAACAGTAACAAAGACAAAGAACAAAGACTCATAAAAGGAACAATGTTACAGTGAACCCATATGGCCGAAAGGGTGAATGCAGAAGCGAAGCTTATAAATACCCTCCCTTTATCCCAAAAAAATAAAGAATGTATACATATATAAATATCAGTGGTGTGGTGTTTTTGCTAGCGGATTAGCTTTTCAGATAAGTTTTAAAACAATCATCGGACCAATTATCTTCTGATAAATTCAGTTCTGGTAACTTTCAGTCCGATAACATTTTTTTTTTTTTTTTTTTTTTTTTCCTGGTAAAGTGAGCAGTTTAACGGTCAAAAACATTTGTAAACCCTAAAATCAAACATTTTAGGCCGTCTGTTGTGTGTTTGTAGCAGACTGGCTGCCTGTCACTTGCTGATTCTAGGTGTAAATTTACTTATCTGCTTTGCTCGTTCAGAGTTGGCTGGCAGTTTAGCGACGCGCTGGTCAGTAGTCGGCAGAGACCGCTGCTCCGCTCCTTTTAGCTCCGGGTGATGACGTAGCATGTGGGCTTGCAGATTTGAAGTGTTTCCGAAGTACTTGACTTTCATTTTGCAGATTTTGCACACTGCACAAGCTCCTCCTTACGCAGCAAATAATAAAATCCAAAATGTGCCCAAACATTTGCCTTCAGCAAAGACGGTGCTGGCTGAATTAGCTCTTCGTCCGCCATGCTAAGCTGCAGCTCATGAGTGTTTGAAGTACGCCGGACCCTCCCCTCGCGGGGACGCTGTAGTACGGAAGCCGTTGCCTGACAAACAGTACACGCAGCGAGTAAGCAAGAAAATGTTTAATAAAATGCTTTTTAAAAATCGATTCTTGGACATTTTGGATCGATACAGAAATGTAATAAATAAGAATCGCGATTCAGACGTGAATCGATTTTTTCCCGACACCCCTACTTGCTACCTCTCTTTAACATAAAGAGCACTTATAAGTTTTCAATGTTGAATTCAAAGCTGAGTTCAACATCCAAAACTTATAAGAGCTTTTTATGTTAAAGAGAGGTAGCAAGTGGACAAAACTAAACGAGGCTGCAATGTTTTAGAGTGCAAGTGCATCCACTGGCGCCGGTATCTGAGGCATTGCGGAGATAAGGACAGAATCAGAGCAGAACTGAGACACGCCTTTTCAAGTGCTGGTGCATCGATTTTCCCGTCTTGTGTTTCTCACTTTGGGATTCTGAATCTATTGACTTCCTGTATAAAAGGTGCCGTGCCTTGAACACACTCCCTGGTATTAATTTAAGTCACGCCCCAAAATCTTCCCTGAAAAGCCAGTTTTCACCCCCCCATGTTGTCACGTTACATCTAGTTTGTTGAAAGTGTGTCTGTGTCAAACGTCCTGGCAAGAAACAAAAGGTTTGTTTGTTCCGCTGTCTTAATTTGCATAGTTATGAGAGGCTTTCACTGAATTATTAAAATAATAATAAATAGATATTTACATTTATTTAGATGTTTTAAATTGCAGTGTCAGAAGAAAACATGGATAAAATCCTACTTCCTACATCTTGCCATTTTTAAAGAACTTTGAAAGACTAATTTATTCCACAGTATTCACAGCTTTTCCCATGAAGCTCAAAACTGAGCTCAGCTGCATCCTGTTTCCACTGATCATCCTTGAGATGTTTCTACAGCTTAATTGGGGTAAATTCATTTGATCGGACATGATTTGGAAAGACACACACCTGTGTACATATAAGGTCCCACAGTTAACAGTGCATGTAAGAGCACAAACCAAGCATGAAGTCAAAGGAATTGTCTGTAGACCTCCGAGACAGGATTGTCTCGAGGCACAAAACTGGGGAAGGGCACAGAAACATTTCTGATACTTTGAAGGTCCAAATGAACACAGTGGCATTCCTCTGTGGAGAGAGGAGAACCTTCCAGAAGGACAACCATCTTTGCAACAATCCACCAATCAGACCTGCATGGTAGACAGAAGCCACTCCTTAGTAAAACGCACATGGCAGCCCACCTGGAGTTTGCCAAAAGTCACCTGAAGGACTCTCAGACCATGAGAAACAAAATTCTCTGGTCTGATGATGCAAAGATTGAACTCTTAGGTGTGAATGCCAGGCGTTATGTTTGGAGGAAACCAGGTAACATCCCTACAGTGAAGCATGGTGGTGGCAACATCATGCTATGGGGATGTTTTTCACCAGTAGGAACTGGGTGACTAGTCAGGATTGAGGGAAAGATGAATGTAGCAATGTACAGAGACATTCTGGATGAAAACCTGCTCCAGAGTGCTCTTGACCTCAAACTGGGGAGACGGTTCATCTTTCAGCAGGACAATGACCCTAAGAAAACAGTCAAGATATCAAAGGAGTGGCTTCAGGACAACTCTGTAAATGTCCTTGAGTGGCCCAGCCAGAGCCCAGACCTGAATCTGATCAAACATCTTTGGAGAGATCTGAAAATGGCTGTGCACTGATGCTCCCCATCCAACCTGATGGAGCTGGAGAGGTGCTGCAAAACTGCCCAACGATAGGTGCGCCAAGCTTGTGGCATCATAGTCAAGAAGACTTGAGGCAAAGGTCCTTCAACAAAGTATTTAATAACTTGGAAAAAAAAAAAACTTTTTACGTTGTCATTATGGGCTGTGGGAATTTTGAGGGAAGAAATTAATTTACTCCATTTTGGATTAAGGCTATAACACAACAAGTGGAAAAAGTGAAGCTCTGAGAATACCTTCTGGATGCACTGTGTGTGTGTGTGTGTGTGTGTGTGTGTGTGTGTGTGTGTGTGTGTGTGTGTGTGTGTGTGTGTGTGTGTGTGTGTGTGTGTGTGTGTGTGTGTGTGTGTGTGTGAAATTCTTCCTATGGCCCAATAGTGCATCACAAACAACAGAATGGAACAGGGTTTGACTAGATGAGAGAGAATGTTACTGATCCCTTGGGAAGACTTCCTCAGGGAAACTGAGGTTCCAGCAGCATTGTATAGCAGCACACAGAAAAAGTAAAGTAAAAAAGTTTGCAATATAAATATACAATATAAATACCAGACATACTGATCAATACTAGTTTACCCCCATACTACTGTTCCTCACCTTCCCATCCTCTGTCTTCCTGTTACTCCTCCTCCCCTGAGTGAGGAGTCCTCATTATATTCTTTTAATATGGTGAGTTATGTGATGATTGTACTTATTTGTTTTTGACTTATTGTCTGCACAAGCTGGTTAGGATGGACTAACTCACTAGCTAGGTTTCCATTCCAGATTTGTGCAAAGCTTAAGCAATAGTTTCAGAACATAAAAACACTTGCAAAATGATGGTGTTTCCACTGACTGATTGAATGACACTGCTGGGTTTTGTCATCCTGTGAAAACTGTTATTCTAGTAACGCTCTCACAAGAACTGCAATTCCAAAAGTCATGGTGACCGATCAGTAAATCCTGCTAAATATTGGGATTTTGTTGCTTTTTTAATCCGGTATAGCTGTAACGTCATGTCTTATAATGTTTAACAAGCTCTCTCTCTTACGTTGTCCATATGTACTGTGTTGTGTATTTTAAAAACATCATGCTAATCCGCTAGCAAAAATACCACACCACTGATATTTATATATGTATACATTCTTTATTTTTTTGGGATAAAGGGAGGGTATTTATAAGCTTCGCTTCTGCATTCACCCTTTCGGCCATATGGGTTCACTGTAACATTGTTCCTTTTATGAGTCTTTGTTCTTTGTCTTTGTTACTGTTCATCTGTGTGCCGAATAAATAAATTCATTCATGCATTCATTCATATTTTGGGTTGTTAATTTACATATTATATTAGATTAGATTCGATTAGATAGAACTTTATTAATCCCTTGGGAAGACTCACTCAGGAAAACTGAGGTTCCAGCAGCATTGTATAGCAGCACACAGGGCAAGAAGCACACAGTATCAAACGTGAAGGTTAAAAAAAAACAAAAAAACAATTTGCAGATATAAATATAAATACCAGACATACTGATCACTACTGGTTTACTGACTACTACTGTTGCTCTCCTTCCCGTCCCCTGTCTTCCTGTTACTCCTCCTCCTGCTGAGTGAGGAGTTGTTCAGTCTGATGGTCTAAGGGACAAAGGAGTTTTTCAGTCTGTTGGTCCTGCACTTGGAAAGGAGCAGACTAACTAGTAGCTATACTAGTTACTAGCATATACAGACTAACTAGCAACTAAAGCTGTCAAATAAATGTAGTGGAGTAAAATTACAACACCTGACAAGTGGTGTAGAAGTACAGAAATACACAAGAAAAGCACATAAGCACAGTACTCAAGTACATGTATTTAGTTACTGCCCCTGGTCTGCGTGTGTGTGCGCGCGCGCGTGTGTGGGTGGGGCCGCAGCGGGCCCCTCCCTGCACACGGTGCTGTAGAACTTACGAAATGTATGCTGGGTAAAGGAAACCGATCAGGTTGCACAGCAGCGAAGCTCCGTAACCAATAACCAGATAAACTGCGATCACACCGATCAACACTGCAACACAAACATCACACTTCTTACTGATGTGATCACTGAAGGCCACCGAAAGCTGCTGGAGCGCTGTGGTTTGTTACTCA
Organism: Thalassophryne amazonica; assembly: GCF_902500255.1. Lineage (NCBI taxonomy): Eukaryota > Metazoa > Chordata > Actinopteri > Batrachoidiformes > Batrachoididae > Thalassophryne > Thalassophryne amazonica. The sequence goes on from NC_047119.1 coordinate 64,255,746, forward strand.
CACAAAGCGATGTAGGTCCGGCTCACTCCGGTTTTTGCTTCGATCTTTGCCAACACGTCAGTAACAAGACTCTTCTCGTGGAGAAACTTTTCAAATCTGTTTTTGAGCCCCTGCGCCATGGCTGCACTTCCTCCTTCTGACGGCGGCGAGCGAAGATCGAGCTGCTGATGTGTTTTCAACTGCGCCACGGAACGACACCCTGCGAGAAAACCACGGCGCGTCCGCAGGGCGTCAGAATACCCAGCGCACACACGGCAGCATCCTGCCGGACCCTACAAAATAAAAGCATCATTCTCAGCAATGTGACAACGAGTAGGTGACACTCAGGAAATATGAAGATATATATATATATTATACAAATAATGGATGGTAAGGAGTCCAACATAGAGAAATATTGGATGAAGAAAAGTTATATACGCCTCGTCCAATATAACTTTTCTTCATCCAATATTTCTTTATGTTGGATGACTTGCCATCCATCAATTGTTATGTTCTCCACCCCCCTCCCAAATTAAGCAAACAACAAAGAGTCAAGTAAATTAGATCAATTTATTTTGTTGTGAACAGCATATGATTGATTCCGATGCAATGAATGCTTCTAAAACATCAGTAGCGTGCTTGTCTACCTTCTTAGTGTTTTTGGCGTCCTTGGAGTTCAATATTTCCACCAGCTTCTCCTCTGTGATCACAGCAAACCTCGCTGGCAGATGATTTTCTGCTGTTGTTGACATGTTTGTTGCCATTTTATTTTTTAAGCTCTAACTCTATTGGTCAGTGGGAACCGATCCAATATAACTTTTGGTCCTAGCCTTTTTGGATCCTTTTGGATCCAACATAACTTTCTGGTGCCAAGCATGCCAAAATACAGGTAAATGATGGACAGAAAGGCTAATCTGTGATTGGCTATTGCAATCTGAGTGGAGAACATATATATATATATATATATATATATATATAGCAAACCTCAGATTCAGGAGGAGCAGTGTGGTTTTTGTCCTGGTCATGGCACACTGGACCAGCTTTGCACCCTCCATCGGGTGCTCGAGGGTTCATGGGAGTTCGCCCAACCAGTCCACGTGTTTTGTGGATCTGGAGAAGGCGTTTGACCATGTCTCTCGAGGCGCCCTGTGAGGGGTGCTCCGGGAGTATGGGATATGGCTATCCGGTCCCTGTACGACCGCAGCAGGAGCTTGGTTCGCATTGCCGGTAGTAAGTCAAACCTGTTTCCAGTGCATGTCTGCTTCCGCCAGGGCTGCCCTTTGTCACGAGTTCTGTTCATTACCTTTATGGACAGAATTTCTAGTTGCTGTCAGGGTGTAGAGGGGGTCTGGTTTGGGAACCACAGAATCTCGTCTCTGCTGTTTGCGAACGATGTGGTTCTGTTGGCTTCGTCAAACCAGGACCTTCAGCGTGCACTGGGGCAGTTTGCAGCCGAGTGTGAAGTGTCCGGGATGAAAATCAGCACCTCCAAATCTGAGGCCATGGTTCTTAACCAGAAAAAGGTGCTTTGCCGTGTTCAGGTCGGTGGGGTGTCCTTGCCTCAAGTGGAGGAGTTTAAGTATCTCGGGGTCTTGTTCACGAGTGAGGGACGGATGGAGCGCGAGATTGACAGACGGCTCGGTGCAGCATCTGCAGTGATGCGGTCGCTGTATCGGACCATCGTGGTGAAGAAAGAGCTGAGTAGGGGGGCAAATCTCTCGATTTACAGATCGATCTACATTCTGACCCTCACCTATGGTCATGAGATTTGGCTCATGACCGAAAGAACAAGATCGCAAGTACAAGCGGCCGAAATGAGTTTCCTCAGCAGGGTAGCTGGGTGCTCCCTTAGAGATAGGGTGAGGAGCTCGGTCACTCAGGAGGAGCTCGGAGTTGAGCCGCTGCTCCTCCACCTCAAAAGGAACCAGCTGAGGCGGCTCGGGCATTTTTTTCGGATGCCCCCTGGACGCCTCACTGGAGAGGTGTTCCGGGCACGTCTCATCGGGAGGAGGCCCCAGGGAAGACCCAGGACACGCTGGAGAGACTATGTCTCGCAGCTGGCTTGTGAACACCTCAGGGTTCCCCCGGAGGAGCTGAGGGAGGTGTGTATGGATCGGGAAGTCCGGGCGGCTTTGCTTGAGCTGCTGCCCCCGCAACCCGACCTCAGATGGAGCGGAAGAAAATGGATGGATGGATGAATGTGTGTGTGTGTGTGTGTGTGTGTGTGTGTGTGTGTGTGTGTGTGTGTGTGTGTGTGTGTGTGTGTGTGTGTGTGTGTGTGTGTGTGTGTGTGTGTGTGTGTATACACTCAACAAAAATATAAATGCAACACTTTTGGTTTTGCTCCCATTTTGTATGAGATGAACTCAAAGATCTAAAACTTTTTCCACATACACAATATCACCATTTCCCTCAAATATTGTTCACAAACCAGTCTAAATCTGTGATAGTGAGCACTTCTCCTTTGCTGAGATAATCCATCCCACCTCACAGGTGTGCCATACCAAGATGCTGATTAGACACCATGATTGGTGCACAGGTGTGCCTTAGACTGCCCACAATAAAAGGCCACTCTGAAAGGTGCAGTTTTATCACACAGCACAATGCCACAGATGTTGCAAGATTTGAGGGAGCGTGCAATTGGCATGCTGACAGCAGGAATGTCAACCAGAGCTGTTGCTCGTGTATTGAATGTTCATTTCTCTACCATAAGCCATCTCCAAAGGCATTTCAGAGAATTTGGCACTACATCCAACCAGCCTCACAACCGCAGACCACGTGTAACCACACCAGCCCAGGACCTCCACATCCAGCATGTTCACCTCCAAGATCGTCTGAGACCAGCCATTCGGACAGCTGCTGAAACAATCGGTTTGCATAACCAAAGAATTTCTGCACAAACTGTCAGAAACCGTCTCAGGGAAGCTCATCTGCATGCTCGTCGTCCTCATCGGGGTCTCGACCTGACTCCAGTTCGTCGTCGTAACCGACTTGAGTGGGCAAATGCTCACATTTGCTGGCGTTTGGCATGTTGGAGAGGTGTTCTCTTCACGGATGAATCCCGGTTCACACTGTTCAGGGCAGATGGCAGACAGCGTGTGTGGCGTCGTGTGGGTGAGCGGTTTTCTGATGTCAATGTTGTGGATCGAGTGGCCCATGGTGGCGGTGGGGTTATGGTATGGGCAGGCGTCTGTTACGGACGAAGAACACAGGTGCATTTTATTGATGGCATTTTGAATGCACAGAGATACCGTGACGAGATCCTGAGGCCCATTGTTGTGCCATACATCCAAGAACATCACCTCATGTTGCAGCAGGATAGTGCACAGCCCCATGTTGCAAGTGTCTGTACACAATTCTTGGAAGCTGAAAATGTCCCAGTTCTTGCATGGCCGGCATACTCACCAGACATGTCACCCATTGAGCATGTTTGAGATGCTCTGGACTGGCGTATACGACAGCGTGTACCAGTTCCTACCAATATCCAGCAACTTCGCACAGCCATTGAAGAGGAGTGGACCAACATTCCACAGGCCACAATTGACAACCTGATCAACTCTATGCGAAGGAGATGTGTTGCACTGCATGAGGCAAATGGTGGTCACACCAGATACTGACTGGTATCCCCCCCCAATAAAACAAAACTGCACCTTTCAGAGTGGCCTTTTATTGTGGGCAGTCTAAGGCACACCTGTGCACTAATCATGGTGTCTAATCAGCATCTTGGTATGGCACACCTGTGAGGTGGGATGGATTATCTCAGCAAAGGAGAAGTGCTCACTATCACAGATTTAGACTGGTTTGTGAACAATATTTGAGAGAAATGGTGATATTGTGTATGTAGAAAAAGTTTTAGATCTTTGAGTTCATCTCATACAAAATGGGAGCAAAACCAAAAGTGTTGCGTTTATATTTTTAAGTGTGTATATATATATATATATATATATATATATATATACAACCTTTATTTGTCCCTTTCAGATATTAGTTTTAATGTTATTGTGCTAAATGTAATGCAATACTTCATCTAGTGGCTTTGCATTCCCGTAAATGCGCCGTAATTTTCCCATAATGCAGTACAATTTTTTGGCATGAATTTGGGACACGACACGGTAAAGACGAGAGCATTGCTGGTGGACACAGAAGGTGCCCATTTTTTGAGTGATTCTCCTAGATTAACTGGTCTGAATTAAAGGAAAGTGGTACCTGCAGGGTACTTTTTTGTGATGTTCCATTGTGCAGCAATTTTTGTGGGAAGGATAAGGTGCTTGGGATCAAGAGATCATACTACAGATTCCCGCGCAAAGAACCAAAAATATTACAATTTACAAACCAGATATTGCCCCTCGAGGGTCTCGGATGAAATCGCACACACAAGGTGCTGAGCTATTTCGAAATGCTACGTATGTTCTCTATTTTTCCATACCTTAACAAATTATCATTTTAAGGTACTTTATTTTAATGCAATGCCCATGTGTTGCATATCAAAATGTTCAGAACAATCTCAGCTTTCTGAATGTGAGACATGCATTTGTGAGCAAAGTGTTTCAACCTATTATCTATGAATGGAAATATCATGAAAAATTGACCAGAATGCAGAAGAGCATCATTAAGGCTTTAAGGATTAAGGTTGCAGAGTTGACATCAGACCCAGGGCCAGATCTCTGTCACCACTGTCCCACCCCTCGACCCAAAAAATATACTCAGAATGTTTTAAAACATGTTTTTTCCTAACATTCATCACTTTAGTCAGACTAAATCAAAGGCCATGTGAGATCCATTGGCTACGGCAATTGTGATCTCACTCATGAGTTTACCCACAATAAGAGAATATCTTACTTTCTTTATGGAGGGCAAGGGTGGTGGCCAAGTGGTTAATGCACTTGATTTTAGTGTGGAAGGTTCTTGGTTCAAACTCCAACCCTGTCACATTTCTCCATGTAATGTGGAGTTGTGTCAGGAAGGGCATCTGGTGTAAAATGTGCCAAATCAACATGCAGATCTACCTTGGATCTCCTGTGGTGACCATGAGTGAAAAAACAAGGGAGCAGACAAAGGGATTTGCTAAGATAAGATATACTTTTTTTTTTATCATTGCACAATACAATGAAATTTTGTTGGTGCCATCTTCCAAGTGCCAAAATAATACAAGATAAAAAAAAATAAAAATAAAAAGCTGAGAAAAGGCAGTATAAATAGCAATAAACGGTCTATTTACAACTGTATGTAATGTGCTAAAGTGGCTTAATGGATGTAGAAGAGGATTATCTGTTGCATTGTCTTACTTTATAGAACTATTACCCACTCTTGCAGCACATACAGGCCAACTCATAATCAGTTATTAACTAAAATGTTTAGACACACACCATGTCTGGTACAAATTCTGAGTATCTAAGTAAACACATAAAACACTACCACTACCCATATGCCCCAGATATAAATATATGCTATAAATATATTTAGTAAATCTCAATGTTAATTTTGTGATACTTTAGGGATTTGCACCATATAGTCCTGGGAATACATACAACCATTCTAGAGAGGTTGGAACTTGGAACAAAGGCTTCCAAATCACAAAGAATGCCTTATTCCCCCAAGCCCCTATTAATCCAGGGTCTTGGGGAGGTGGTGTGTGCATTCATATGTCCCCTAGGTTTGACTCTTGATCCTAGTTCCACTGTTTACCATAATATTTTGAAGGTAAGTGGAAGTTGTGTGGTTTTTGACAGAGAGCTCTGCCAGCTTGGTGCTGCTGTGTGAGCCACTGTTGTGACTGCAGCACATCACCTTTTCCTGATTTTAGTCTCTCAGGCACAGCTTTTGTTCCAGAACACGTGCTCCTGCAAAAGGCCACCCTAGTCAAATAGTTTATGGTTAAGACGGTTGCTTGCAGCGACAAGCAGCGTGCATGTGTGTGGGTGTGTATACCTGCAAGTGGTTTCCAGGTTTCCAGTTCAAACCCCACTCCTGCCCGTTTCACCATATAATGTGAGGTGCATCAGGAAGGGCTTCTGGTGTAAAACGTGCCAAATCAACATGGAGATCCACCTCGGATCTGCTGTGACGACCCCAAAAACAAGGAAGCAGCAATCGAAGGGACTTGAGCATGCGGTCATGTTTGGAGGAGGAGCTGTCAGTGGTACTGATGCGCTGATGCTGGTTGCCTTAGAGATTAAACTCAGGGCACAGAGTCAACCCAATTCCGCTGCAGCCCCACCCTTTGTTGCTTTGATGACATTGCAAAATAAAAACCCTGACAGAGTAAGGTTTCTGTCAAAAATCTTGAAATATATATAGCCAGGATTTAATTGGCTGCCACCAGCTCCCACTATAAAGAACAGCTTTTTCATCAGGTTATGGAGATAGCATCAAGCTGAAGGAAACACTCAGCATTTCCAAAACATATCTTTGTTGTTAGCATATGGCCTAAGTCAGAGGTCTTAACCCTCTGGGGTCTGAGGGCATTTTTTGGACAATTCACTTGCCTGGCATAAATGATTTATTATTGCTGTTAACAGCTCTCCCTGCATCCCACAATCAAGTTTTATGTCTCGTTTTTTCAGGACAACCTGTTCTTTCAAAATATATATGCTATAGTTGTGTTTTATAAGCGTAATAAAGGTTTACAATCAGAAATAAGAAAGGAAAAAGTAAAGCGGGAAATAATTTTCCACACACATTTATTCAAAACACACAGCAAACTATAATAAACAACTGTTTTGACACTTTATAAAGGTAATTTGAGGTCTTGTGTGAAAGACTGTACAACAAAAAGGTTCAAACAATAAACACAAATGCACATTTTGAACAATATATACAAAATGGTCTATGCATTTTGTTTGTCTTCATCTCATCTTCAAGTCCCCTGTCCATGTTGCAGCTCTCTCATTGAGATTGGGAACAGAGCCGTCCGCCATCCTCACTTGGAGTCACCTCCTGTCCCACTCGTCGTGGTCACACTTCTCCATAATTGGATAAACTTCTGCGACTTTCTCCATGAGACCCATCAGCCCCCGATGTCTGGGTTAGTTTTCCACTGCAGGGAACGTCTCTTCTAGCGAGATATTTTTTCAGCTGTGGGGCTGTCAAATTCCTTAAAAGGTCATCCACCCTTTTCAGGTTTCAAATCCTGAAAAACCTTGGAGAGGTCGCCGCGCTGCGAGATCTCAGTAACATTGAGAACTGCACTGAGACACTCTGATCACGCTGCACTTTAACCGCTGCACACGGACAACAGCATTAACATCGCAACATAAAACTATTTTTATATTGTGCCTAAAACTCTCATGAATATATTCTCTGGGTTTATAGATGTTGTTATTGTTTGTTTTATGTAAACATGCGAGAATCACAGGCTGTCTCAATGTTATTTTCAATGGGAGCTGATCCTGTTCATGTCATTCTGGGGGAAAGTGAAGTTTGCTCTTTAACGTCTTGATTATTGTTCTTTACAACACTGTTTGTCCTCTTTGTTCCAGACTAATATATATATATATATGTATGGGTGATTCTTAGACTACAGGCACTTATTATGTCCTTTGATCATATTGTATGAAAAACAGAAAAAAGGGGAAATTTCACACTTTTATAGTTATCTTTACAATGAAAGTGTGTTAAGAAATTTGTTCTAGTAGTCTATGATGACTTTTTCACCTTTTTCAGCATCATTATATGCAAATATTGCCATTTTGTGCTTGTCCCACACCCAGACTTTTGATCTTCAATAATAAAAATGAATGGTAAAGAAACGTTTTTTCTAACGTTTTAAAATATCTCTGAATAAAATATCAGTAAAATAATCAAAACATAATTGGGGTATTCAATGTCATACAACTGTTGTGATTTTTTTAAACAAAATGTAGCTGTCCCACACTATTGCGGTAATTTCCACCACAACACTGTAATGTCCCTAAACAGTTTGTATGAAAGATTGTTTGGGTAGTTTCTATGGAGATAAACAGTGACATCAGAGCACATGTATATAGCGCCAAATCACAACAAACAGTTGCCCCAAGGTGCTTTATATTGTAAGGCAATGGTGTGGTGGAAATTACATTTACAAGGCCAATAGTGCCCGTAGTTAAAGAATCACCCGTATATAATATGTCTGAAATTCGGTTTGCATTTATTAAATTCCACACAGATTAAACGTAGCAGACACGGATTATTCATTATAATTGTTTTAGCAAGTTTTCAGGGTATCATGCATGCAGTCTCTTATTAACGTGATGAAAAGCATAAAAATTAAAATTATGTAGTATAATATTCATTTACAATTGTCATCATGTGGATTCTCTATGTTGTTTTGACTGCAGCGACTCTGGCGCGCAAGGGATTATGGGATACATGAACACCCTGGATGCGAGGTGGGGGGGGCACAGGTAACCTTGCGTTAGAAAGAACCGCTACTGGATTGATGGTCTGATGTCTCAGACAAACCTGCTGCAAATCCTCCGCCTTGGGTCATTTGACAGACATTGCGATCAGCCAATAGCCTTTCAGATTGTGAGTTTGCTGCCCCTCCCCCACCATCATGTACTGATGTGTCGTGAAGCGACCTGAAGTTCGCGGCGGTACTGTGCAGGATCAGGTCTGCGTTATGAATCAGATATGTGAGGTTATTTAGATGTGTGACCTGGATCCGGCAGAAATCGGTTGATGATGTGATGTGGAGCTGACGACAGAAACCGAGCGGAGACGAACGGAAGTCTTTTTGTGGGCCTGTGCGCGCGCGCTGGGATGTTTTCATCTAACGTGGAAACAAAAAGAGTGGAAATCCCCTCCGACGTCTTGGATGACCTTTGCAGGTTCGTAAAAAAACAAAACAAAAAACAACAGAAACTCTCTTGACGCCTCTCGGAAAATAAAACTAGTGGGTGCGGGAACTATTCCTCCTTGTTGTTGGTACGATGGGAGGTATTATGATGACGTCACGCGCCTTTCGTCCAGCTTGTTTCTCGAAACTTGCAAAACAGAACTGGAAGACCACTTTAGTGCTCCAAGATTCACCTCCGAGATAATAATGTTCGTCTTTACCATCAGATTTCAGAGATGTCCTCTATGACAGAGGACACAAAGGACAGAGATGTCCTTTATGACGTAAAATCGAACTGAACATAATTACAGTCCATGCAAACACTACTGCTCCATGTAAACGTAACCACATTGCATAAGGTAAACCGTGGTATGGTAACCATGTGCATCAGGCGCTGTGTATAAGTCACCAAGTGTTGGGGGAGGCACCAAAGAAACCTGATGCACGACAGTCCAGTGAGGGATTATATTCTCTTCAAAAGCTGTGATTTAAATAAGAAAAATAATCTTGACATGTCCTGCAATTAAAATACCCCCCCTCCCCGATACTGTTTTTTGAAAAAGTCACATGGAGCCCCACAAAGATCTTGTGGAGAACACAAACGGTAACACCAATACACAATCCAGCCGTCCTTTATCTGAACTTGCGTATTCCATTTAAGAGTCACATGGAGGTTGGAGCTTATCGTAGTGGTTATTGGGCAAGAGGTGGGGCACACCCTTAACAAGCTGCCAGGCTATCTGAGAGCAGACATATGGACATCCAAATTCATTGACACTCTGACTCACACCTGTGGTCAGTTCATCTTACCTGCATGTCTTAAGAAGTGGGAGGAAGCTGGAGCACCTAGAGAGAGCGAACATGGGGAGGACATGCAAACCCCACACAGGAAATGACAAGGTAGGATGTGAACCTGGGACCTTCTTGCTGTGAGGCAACAGTACTTCCCCAAAAAACAGAAATATAACACAAACTATTAAATACTAGGCGTTACATAGCAACAGTTGCTAAGACAACGTAATTCATTATACTGTACATGCGTATCTTTGTACAGTCTCAAATAACCACCCAAACCAATCATATAAAATGCAGTGATGTGTTCTTTCAGAACAACTGGTCATAAACCTCAGAGACATGAAACACAATCAAAACAATGAATGGAGATATCTATATATAACACTAGAGGTCTTGGCAGAATTTTATTGTACATGCATAAATTTTGTTATATCTGCTTTAAATGGTAAATATCCAGCAGGGGGAGGTATTGCTCCCTTTCAAAAAACCTTGGAACAAGATGACGACTAACCTGTTGCTTATAGTAGTAGATGTCCATCATCAAGAACAGACGAAAGTCTCATACAAGCTTTTTTCCTACATAACAAGGCATATTTAGAAAATACGACCTTATTTCCATATTCTGTTTATATAATGTGAGATATAAAAGAATATTTCTTAAATGAGATGAATGAGATATTTGTACTTGATTCTTCTGTTGGATCATTCCATATCAGATCACCCAGTTTGAGAAAAATGTCCAAGGACGCCCACTCAGATTCCACAGAAGAGAAAAAGTATAACGCAATGCTAAAATCCCCTCGGCTGTATGAGCATTGTGTTCTTTATAATTTGCAGTGTGTGTGTGTGTGTGTGTGTGTGTGTGTATGTATATGTATATATATATATATATATAATTGATACATTTATTGTTATATTAAGATTATGTTGTCTTACGTACAATTTGTACATATTCAATAAAGCCCCTCTATCAATCAATCAATCAGAAACAATATTTACATTTTAACGGTGTCTGCAGGAGGGTGTGCGTGTATACATACATGAGCTTTTGACAAGAGCAGAAGTTAGCTTTGAATTAGCAGAAGTTAGCATGCATGCTATTTCCTTGAAATGTCTGGTAAATCACTCCAGAGGTGTTATCATGTTACAAAATCAACATTTTCAGTTTTGGAAGTGTTTATGTCTTGCTAGCCTGTACATAATATATGACAAAGAGCTTATATTTACACACAAACAAAACAGACTTTACAGGTAGCTAGACCAGCCACTGATGTCACGGTGCTGCTCTATTCTGATTGGCTGTCACCCCCACCCCTCAAAAAAAACAGAAAACCCAGAACAGAATGAAGCAGAATGTAACTTTTTAACCTCTTAAAGGCCCTGTCACACATTGACGATTTAGCCTGCGTATGCCTGCAGTATTAAAAATGCTGGCACATGCTGTCGTACGTCTAATAAATTAATGCAGCTGTCACACTTGACGATTATCCAGCGTCTGCCGACAGCCCCGTTTTGACTCAGTGGTTGTGGTCGGTACTGCACCGTGTGGTGCACGACAGAAACAGAGTAACTTAAGATTATTTTATTTATTTTATTTTCATTTTTTATCTCGGTGGACCATTTTCTTTGTGTACAGAATGCTGATGAGTGGACTGGCTGTGGGAAACGCTGCTGTGAATGAATGAAGCTCTGTCTCTTTAAATGTTGAAAGCGCAGAGCGGCTGCTTCCTGATTAGCAGACGTGATAATGAATAATGAAACGCTGTGATGATTTAAAGTTTTAAAGCAGCGTTCGACCGCAATCAGGTGTGATCTAAATGAAGTCCTGTGTGATCTGGCGCTTTAAATGTTTAAATCATTATAGTGCTTCTGTGGGTTCAGAGCGCAGCACCGGCATGAGAAATGCACCTGGAGCAGGAAAAAACACAGATGGACTTGCTTTAAAACACTACGTTTCCAACCACAAATTAAAGTATTTTCTGAGGTCATTTTCAAAAATCAGGAGCTTTATGTGGATTCATGTCCATCTGTGATGGTGAATTTGACTGAAATGAACAGGTCAGACTTATGAGTAAATTACAAGAAGCCTCCGCCAACAGTCACATAACTTAACTACAACTTGTGTCTAGCATATGCGGGACATATGAGTCACTCGCTGGCATGTGTTGAAAATTTTCAGCATGCCCAATATTTTTTGAGTGAGCTTCAGCGTGTTTCAGCATGCTTCAGCTTGCTCTTAATTTATAAAAAAACTTACCCTTAACTTATTGAACTTATACCAGTGTTTTTTAATATGGTTGGCATATGCTGGCTAAATCCTCAAGGTGTGACAGGGCCTTAAAATACCTCTTAAAATATGTCAAGGTTAGCCATCTTTGAACTTGTCCAAAGTCTGTGTCCCAAGAATGTTTCCTCTGAATTTGAAGACTGGCATTAATAGGACTGGACTTATGAAGACCACAAACAGACGGACAGACGAATGGATGGACGGATGCAAGGTCTTCACAGTAGACTTCTCAATAGATGGTCTTCAGATATGGCCATTGGGTAAAAATCACACACGCTCTTATATCATCCTTTCATTCATATCATCATTCCTTTTTTTCTCGGAGCTCCACCTGTGCTTGGGATATTGAGCTCACAGCAAGCAAAGATCCAGTAAGTGGCAGCGAGATTGTCTGCTTTTAACAGGCACCATTCACATGAATGCACAACTATTGTTCCCTACTCGCACTCTGATTTAGCTGCAACTCTGCATCAAGATTTACACCATTACTACTTTAAAATATAACGCAATGCTAAAATACTGTTGGCCATATAAGCATTGTCTTCTTTATAATTTGCAGCTGTTTAATTGGTATCCCAGTGCCAAGTATAGCCTAAAAACATGTTATTTACATTCATTATTAAGATCCTATTGTCTTGTACATGTTCAATAAATCTATCAGTCAATCAATCATAAACAATATTTACATTTATGAGCTTTAAACAAGAGCGGAAGATAGCTTTGAGGTAGCGGAAGTTGGCGTGCGTGCTAAGTCTGTGAAATGTCTTCTAAATCACTCTAGAGGTGTTATCAGGTTACATAAACAGTGTTTCCACTTTTGGAAGTGCTTATTTCTTGCTAGGTTTTACATAATATATGACAAAAAGGTTATATTTCAACACAAACGAAGAGATTAGCAGCAACTAGACCAGGAGTGATGTCACCACACTAACGTCTTAGATGTCTTTTAAATCACTCCACAGGTGTTATCAGGTTACAAAACAGCGTTTCCAGTTTTAGAAGTGTTCATTTCTTGCTAGCTTTTACATAGCGTGGTGACAACAGGAAGTGATGTCACCACGCTAACGTCCATGAGATCATACCAGGAAAATAGGAACAGAATGTGACTTTTTAACCTCTTAAAATACATCCGGGTTAGCTATCTTTGATCCAAGGTCTGTGTCCCAAGAATGTTCCCTGTGAATTTGAAGACTCTTGGCAGTAATAGGACTGAAATTATGCTGAGCACAGATGGACAGACGGACGCAAAATCTTTCCAATACATGATGGCCATATCTGGTGGTCTCAGGTAAAAACAGTTCACAGAGACAACAAATCTGTATTTCACACCATTATGTGAACTGTATAATTAATCCGCGGTTCATTTGTGTGCCTTACAGTGGGAGGCGGTCTGTGAGCTGTGATCTGATACACCACTAAAAGTTACCATTGCCTTATTTATTTATTACCTCCACCAAGGAGGTTATGTTTTCGGTCGTGTCCGTTTGTTGGTTGGTTGGTTGGCTTGTTAGCAGGATTACTCAAAAAATCCTCAACGGATTTCAATGAAATTTTTACCAGGGGTGTATCTTGGCCGAACTTAGAAGTCAGTGTGTAGTTTATTTCTCTTTATAAACACATTTGCTGAAGATCTAAGGGTTTAACCCTCTGGGGCCAATGCCGTTGTATACGAAGGCTGCGACCAAGCTTTACTAAATTATGAAAAACTTTTTAATGATATGAGATAGAAACTTACTTTTTTGCTGAAAGTTAACTCCGTGGACTTTCAAGCCACCGACTACCATCTTTGTACTCCTCATAGAAGCTGTGTGATGATGTGAGCAATGCGAGTGTCCAATCGGAATTGGTTCAACGTCACATGGTTTTCCAAAATCCAATCGTAGGGCAGATTTACCTCACATAACACACCAAAGATTGTTTTTAGGTGTGATGTGTTACTAGTTGGCCCGTTTGAATAGCCCCCTGGCTGCTCCAATGCGCCCTGCGCCATTACGCACAGCAAAAGTGAAAGTGAGCAGACGGAACAGGCAGAGAGCCTCTCATACAATCTCACGTGCTCAAACAGAGTGTGTGAGTATCAGGATTGCTCAACTAGTTTTCCTGTGAATGTTACTGGATAAGCTTGTGGCAAGCTCTCTCGCTCTGGTGTAAAGCACTGTTTACCATATCAATGGAGCAAGGGGGGGAGGGGCCGCTCCTCAAACTGAATGAGCCTCGAAGTGTGAATATTGCTTTCAGAGCAGGAGAGAACAGTCAACTTCATAGAAGAAGTTTGTGATGTGACCTTTGTGTAAAGCCCCTTTCACACCGGGGGTGCTCCCGGTTGCGCCGTGCGTCATTATGACAACACTGCGTGGAAGCAACTCAGTGCCGAGACGATGCAGCTTGGCGCCACAACAGCGTGAGGGGTGCAAAGGAGGAAGCAAGTCGGGCGCCGAAAAATTAAACCTGTTTAATTTTTTTGGCATCCTGTGCTCGATGCAGAAAGGAAGTGGTTCCAGCGCAAGTCAGGGCAAAGAGGTGTAACTCGGGGCAAAGAGGCATTACTCGGTGTGACTCGAAGCCAATTTATGATTCCTGCTATGTTCCATTGTTCCCGCAGTATAAATCACGCAGGATTGTTTTTATACCATGTACTCAGTGCAGTAAAAACTACACGCAGAAGTAAAAAAAAAAAAAGCAGACTGATTGCCAGAAATATCCAGTAAAAAGTCCGGACATCTCTGGTCCACTCATGGACGTTTGTTCACGCGCGCACATGTGAACAATTAAAAGAAAAAAAAAGTCTGGCTGCAGGCATTAGTTCCTCAAACTTAAACTCACATCACAGTTTTAAAAAAAAAAGGACAAAAAAGGACATAAGTCCTGAGACAGGACATGTCAACATCAAGTAGAACTCCAGACATCTCCATATGTGCTTCAATTTCAATTTATTAATTTATATAGCGCCAACTCACAACAAAGTCGCCTCAAGGCGCTTCACACAATTCACAACACAAATTAATCTAAAATTAAAAGCAAGAGAAGCACAATAAAAAGATAAAACACAGAAGAATAAAAGGAAATTACAAAGCAAACACAAACAAATTAAATTAATAAGACAGTCTAAAAAAGTGGGTCTTCAGTCTTGATTTTAAAGTCTCCACCATGTCAGACTGCCGAATAACAGCAGGTAGATCGTTCCAAAGAGTCGGACCACTTTAGGAGAAGGCTCTATACCCCACAGACGTCTTGTTCATCCTCGGAACACACAGAAGCCTTGCACCCTGCGAACTCAAGGGCCTCGCAGGTACGTAGGGCTTAACCAAGTCCGCCAGGTAAGAAGGTGCCAGTCTATGAACAATTTTATAAACCAACAATAAAACTTTAAAATCCAATCTGGCAGAAACCGGTAGCCAATGAAGGGATGCCAGAATGGGAGTAGTGTGGTCAAACCTTCTACTTTGTGTCAAAAGTTTGGCACCAGCATTCTGTACCAACTGAAGTCCTCGAATGCTAGACTATGGCAGGCCAGAAAATAAAACATTACAGTAATCCAGTCTGGAAGAAATAAACGCATGTATCAAAGTCTCAGCATCAGCCATAGACAGGATGGGACGAATCCTCGCCACATTTCACAGATGAAAGAAGGCAGTCCTTGTAATGTCTCTGATGTGGGGACCAAAAGACAATGTAGGATCAAAAAGTACTCCAAGATTCCTCACTTTGTCCATATGATGCACAACACACGAACCAAAATTAACTGCCAACTGATCAAAATGATGCTAATGTCTGGCTGGACCATGAACCATCATTTCAGTCTTATCAGAATTCAAGAGTAGGAAATTACTAGACAGCCAACTTCTCACAGATATGGGCAAGATTACCAGCAGTTACCAGCATGTACAATTGAGTATCATCAGCATAACAATGAAAGGCAATCCCGTAATGCCGCAGAATATGCCCAAGGTGCGCTATATAAAGTGAGAAAAGCAAGGGGCCTAACACAGACCCCTGTGGAACCCCAATTTTCATTTTACCAAGACCAGAAGTAGTGTTATTATACACAACACAATAAGAACGACTGGACAAGTATGACGTCAGCCAAGCAAGAACACTTCCAGTAATCCCAAAGTAATTTTCCAGCCTATCAAGTAAAACACGATGATCCACGATGGTGCTTGACGGTTCGCTCGTGCATGTGCATCTCGCAGTCAAAGGAGGAAAGAAAAGAAAAAAAAATTGTCTGCAGGCAGTTGTTCCTTTCTCTCCTCAAACTCTCTTATCACAGTTAAAAAAGGACACAAGTCCAGGACATGTCAACATCAAGTAGAACGCCAGACATCTCCACATGTGCTTGACGGTTCGCTCGCGCGCGTGCATCTTGCGGTCAAAGGAGGAAAGAAAAAAAAATTGTCTGCAGGCAGTTAGTTCCTTTTTCTCCTCAGACTCTCTTATCACAGTTAAAAAAGGACACAAGTCCACAGCTCCACATTTGCTTAAGGACGGTTCGTGCACCCGCGCGTGCATCTTACGGTCAAGGGAGGAAAGAAACTATAACAGAACTCATAGCGCAGCCCTGCAGCTCAGCACAGAGCCTGCAGGCTGCGTTCTCACCTCCTCTCTGCCCCCTGCTGCGCGTACCTGAAGCAGATATTACTGCATCGTCATGACGCCATAAGGAGCAACTGGGAGCAGCCCCGGTGTGAAAGTGGCTTAATAGCAGACAGAAGTTACTTTGAGATGAAGACAAACAAAACACATAGACCATTTTGTATATATTGTATAAAATGTGCATTTGTGTTTATTGTTTGAACCTTTTTGTTGTACAGTCTTTCACACAAGAGCCCAAATTACATTTATAAAGTGTCAAAGCAGTTGTTTATAGTTGTTTAACAGTTGTTTATTATTTACTGTGTGTTTTGAATGAATGTGTTGAAAATTATTTTTCCGCTTTACTTTTTCCTTTCTTATTTCTGATTGTAAACCTTTATTACACTTATAAAACACAACTATAGCATATATATTTTGAAAGTACAGGTTGTCCTGAAAAAAAGAGACATAAAGATTGTGGGATGCAGGGAGAGCTGTTAACAGCAAAGTAAAACAGTAATGCCAGGCGAATGAACTGTCCAAAAAAATGCTTTCGGACCCCAGAGGGTTAACCATTGAATCTGAACCATGACGGTAGATGCATGAAATGACGTGGAATAAGTCTCTTTGCCAAAGGGTATTCCATGTGATGTCAGTGACCCTATGGCCTTGGCGGAGGTTTGCACTCTCCAAGTGCTTCTAGTTTAAAGTAGCTTTTGAAACCCAGACAGTGTAGTAGATGCGACAACACTGAGCTCCTGCACAACTACCCGACCTGACCTCATCCGACTTTCGAGCATTCTAGTTTATTTTCTTTCCCACTTGATAGCATAGCAGCACGTAGCATCTGGAAAGTATTGCGTAACTGTTGGTTGTGCATCAAACACACAGTTTGTTCAAGTTTTTATAAAGCTCCTGTCATGTCTAATGAACTTTCCCTTCCTTTGTGTTTACAGCCGGTTCATCCTGCATATTCCCAGTGAGGAGAGGGACAATGCCATCCGGGTCTGCTTCCAGATCGAGCTGGCTCACTGGTTTTACTTGGACTTCTGCATGCAGAACAATTCCAGCTTACCTCAGTGTGGGATAAGAGATTTTGCCAAAGCTGATATCCTTAAATGAGGAATATTTTGGAACAGTGTCAACATTTAAGATATGCCAAAATATGGCCATTGGGTATTGTGAAGACTTTGCGTCTGTCCTGTCTGTCTGTGTTCAGCATAATTCCAGTCCTATTACTTCCAGTGTCTTCAAATTCACAGGGAACATTCTTGGGGCACAGGCCTTGGAGAAGTTCAAAGATGGCTAACGTTGACCTATTTTAAGAGGTCAAAGGTCACATTTTGTTTCTTATTTTTGTGCTCATAGGGCCGAGGGAATTTTATTGTTGCATTATATTTAATAGTGTTACTGTCATGTTTTACCCTTCATATAGGTTTGGTAGGGCGTCCAGCAGGTCTGCCGCATAGTTCAGGAATGTGTATCCACAACAAATTATGAGGTTCATATTTGAAGACTACAGTCAGCGCAGGGACTGTACGTGCAAAAGTACATACGGAGCGTGTTTGTCAAGTGTGAAAATTCCATATCTATTTTAATAACAATGCAGTTTATAGTGATCATTAATTTTTACCCAAGGCCATCAACTTTGGCCATCGGGCATTGCAAAGAGTTTGCCTTTGTCCGTCTATCTGTCTCTGCTCAGTATGAGTCCAGTCCTATTACTCCCACAGTCTTCAGATTCACAGGGAACATTTTTGGGATACACACCGTAGACAAGTTCAAAGATGGCTAACCTTCACCTATTCTGTTAATTTTTAGTTTTTTTTTGTTTTTTTTTTGAGGGGCTGGGTGACAGCCAATCAGAGTAGAGAGGCACCGTGATGTCAGTGGCTGCTCTAGCTAGTTGCAAACCCTGTTTTATTTGTGTGTAAATATAACCTCCTTGTCATATGTGATGTTAAAGTTAGTGAGGAATAAACACTTCTAAAACATGAAAACACTGTTTTTGTAACCTGATAACACCCCTGGAGTGTTTTACACTGCATCTCGTGGACGTCTGCCTGCATGCTAATGTCTGCCAACTCAAAGCTAACATTTGCTTTTGTCAAAAGCTCATGTATGCACACATGCACGCCCTGCTGCAGACGCCGCTAAAACGTAAATATTGTTTGTGATTGATTGAGAGAGGGGCTTTATTGAACATGTACAAATTGTATGTAAGACAGTAGGATCTTCATAAGTAATGTAAATAATAAATGTGTAATTAATTTTATATGTGTGTGTGTGTGTGTGTGTGTGTGTGTGTGTATATATATATATATATATATATATATATATATATATATATATATATATATATATATATATATATATATATATATATATATATATATATATGCTTTGCACTGGGATACCAATTAAACAACTGTATATTATAAAGAAGATAATGGTCATACAGCCGAGGGTATTTTAGCATTGTGTTATATTTTTAAAATTCATTTGTGAATAAGCGAGTCTGTACATCTGGTCAAACCTGCATGTACAGTTCAGAGAGACAAGAAGGTAAAGATAAAACTGTGGAGAAGGTTATGGATTATTACTGATAGACTGGCAGCCATAACTGAGCCCAAAGACAACGCATCAGTTCTGTCACTGGAATTAAGTTGGGTAGGTTTGGTGGTCATTGCACAACTACCAAAAAAAGTAAAGGTTTTATGACTAATGATTTTATTTTTAGAGAGCTCCGCTGTATTATTTGACTTTCATCATAAAACATCTGACTGCCTCCTTGTATATTCACTGAGAGATGCAAGTGAAAAAGAAGTGTTTGTTTTTCCATGCAAGAAATTTTAGATTTGTGTGCTCAGACTTCAGCCAAGCAATATAATCTGTTTCTGTTCCAGCAGCTACAGAACAGTTAATTTTCCTTAACAGCTGCAAACTTTTCCAGCATTGTCCGTTTCTCTTGCCTCATGGGGAAGATGTGCAAAAAGTTCTAGAACAGTGGAAAGAATATAAGATGGGTGTACCAACATATGGTGCAATCATTCTGGATCAAACACTAGAAAACGTGAGTTTCTTCATCTCCATCATACATACTTTTAAGCAGATTACAGCCTTAGCCTTTTCTTTTCACAATAACTAGTAACTGAGCTCCCTGGGATGTTCAGTTTGTTTTTTAACGTGTCCCGACATGCTTTTCAACCTTAGCAATCAGAACTCCTTCATGAATTTGAATTTTATACTATTTATACCATGCAGATGTGACAATCAAATGAAATCTTTCTTAAGGTGCGTTTGCACATAAGCAAGACGCGTTGCGAATGTCATTTTTCTGTCATTCGTGACACATTCCTGATATTCTTAACGTGACTTAACGCATCTGAATAGGTTTCTTAATAGTGCGTGTTGGTGCGTGATGTTCTTGATATTCGTGGAGCATGTTTTTGCCTGTCAAAAAATCTTCCACGAATGTCACACACCACCCTCATTTCATCTCACGTCGTGGAGGTCGCAACTGAGCGTGTTGATCCATCTTGATGAGTAGTGATCCTTAATAGAATGTGACAATGTTCTTAGTGGTTCCTGTGATGGTTCTTGGAGCCCAAACTGTCACGCGTTATTACGAAGTGACACGGAAACTGTCAAGTTTTGACACGAGTTGTAATGCGGCGTCACATTTCACTGCGCACCACGACAAATCAGTTTTCTGTCACGTGCGCATAAACTCGGCTCCACAGTGTTCAGTTTAATGCAGTATGCCGAAGAGGAACAGTGACACGAAGTCAGCCAAGTGTCCTTCCACAGTTCCTGCTGAAGCTTCTCAGGATGTTCCTGCAGGAGTTCCACCTGCTGTTGTAACCGATGAGCGGGAGAACGAGTCTGAGCCAGAGGAACCAGAGGAGACTCACATGCAGCCAGACATCTCTGCACCTCCTCCAGTCCAGCAGAGGAAGAAGCGCGCGCACTATTAAACCCTGCTGCACCGCATTCAGTTTGATTGCTGACACCAAGTCGGCTAAAAGTCTCATTTCAGTGCTCTTCAGCGCGCTCCTGCAGGTGTTCCACCTGTTGCATGTGCTTGATGTTTGGGAAAACACACGAGACGAGAGCCACATGAAGCCACACATCTGGCTCTGTCCGTCTCCTCCTCTGCGCCACTCCATGGCACAGAGCCCAACTATGCATGCAGTCACAAAGTTCTGAAAAACTGGAGGGATCTGAATTCGGTTGGATGAATATGGGTGTGTGTGTGGAGACAGTTCACCTTTTTCACAAGGTGACAGAACTTAACGATGCGCTGTTACACGCACAACAGTGCTTAACATTATTCTTGACCGTGCGTAATGGTTCCTGATAATTCTCCAGCAACACGTGCCGTTAATCGTAACGTGTGGTAACAGGTTGCAACAGTTCCTGAGGACACCTGACGCCTCTGCCCCGAATCATCACATTCGTGATCAGCGGCCAAGAATGTGTACTTCGTGGCATTCGTGACTTGTCGTCATGTGTAAATGCAGCATTAGCTAAAGAATCGTGTTTCTCTGAAACTAAATTACTATAAAAGTGATAATTTAGTTATATTAAAGAAGACAAACAGTACTTGTAATCTATTACTTTATTTATTTATTTATTTTTTTTGTGTGTAGATCTTGCTGGAAACAATTTTCACTTTAAAACTCACAGGCATCATCATTCTTTAAACTGTTGTATAAAGACACTTAATTTTCAATAAAAACATGGAAAAGTCAAGTGCAGGTACTGTGCTCGTAGGGTCTTATACACACGCACGTACATGGGCCATACAATTCTGATATTGGTGATTATGTTACATTTATGTTACATTTATTTTACAGATGTATTTGCTGATATAGACACACACATTAAAAACGGCAGTGATTCCTAACATTTCCGTATCAAACTCTTCTGACAGAAGTGTATGTAATTGTGGTTTGATTTTTACAGTTTAACCATGAACTTTATTACAAATAACTATAAATATAACCTACCAACAAACCACACTGTTATCAAGCTGCCTTCACTTTTATTGGCAGTCGCCATGTTATATCGCTCAGCATTTGCACAAAATAGACTTTTGGTGTTCTTTAGTCCTGTCTAGCTGGTGGCATACAGACCATTTGTCTTGTCACTGTGAAATACTCACTCTGATTGAAAATGAATGGCAGTTGGCCACTTTCCTCTGTCTCTTGTAGCTAATGTCACCAAGGTGTATGGGGGTCCCAGCCATTCTTCACAGTGTTGTAAACAATGCAGTCGGAGCAACCTGTACTGGACAAACTATGTAATGACCTGATTTCCGACAGTGATTTTTTTTTTTAACATTGTTTGTTTGTTTGGAAAAATAAAGGTTTTTCTCTCTGCAAAAATAACACCAATACTAACTGTGTTGGTGAAAGGCTCATATCGGCTAATGTTATTGGTCAGCCGATAAATCGTTAGAGCTTGAATATACTGTATATATTGTATTTAATTTAGAACATAGTGTCATTTCTTTTCAATTTGATATAAAAAGGATCATTAGTTTTTCTATAAAGAAATGTTTTGGGTTTTTTTTCTGTACGCCATGTAGTAATTGAAAAGGCAGGGGTGGTGGTACACAGTTTCAGTGCGGAAGGTTTCTGGTTCAAACCCCACGCCTGCCACATTTCTCCGTGTAATGTGGAGTTATGTCAGAAAGGGCACCCAGCGTAAAACTTGTGCCAATTCAACATGCAGATCCACTGTGGTTTTGCTGTGACGACCCCGAGTGCAAAACAAGGGAGCAGCCGAAGGGAGTTTTTTTCATGTAGTAATGGAAAACATACAGCTGCCGTTTTTTTTCTAATGTACAATCAGCGGAACACATCAATATATGAAGTAAATTAATGGAGTACTTGAATTAAAAATATTTCTAATCTAGCTTTAAATATAACCAGCTCTTCTTTGACTGTTTGCCTGTCATATGTAATTGAAAACCATTCATAAGATTTTTGTTTGTTTTTTGAGATGCTAAACAAATGGACAAAAAACATGTACAAAATGACGATGTACAAAAATGTCCAAAAGCTTGGAGGTGGTGAAGACTTTCAGTAGGAACTGTACATTTATTCATTCACTCGTTGATTTTCTGCCACTTATCCGTGTCGTGTTGGCATCAGACTGACCAGCTCAGGAACTGTACATTTTACTTTTAATGGAGGGTTGTTTGCGTTAATCAGCATGTGGTGATCAGATTGATGTATGTGTACGGTTTTCCTTTTAGGTCTTGCTGGTTCAGGGCTACCTTGCAAAGTCGGGCTGGGGCTTTCCCAAAGGGAAAGTAAATGAGGATGAAGCTCCTCATGACTGTGCAGTTCGAGAAGTGAGTCCAACTTAAATTGGAAGCTTTTAGTCCAGTGTGTTGTTAAAACTTTCCACATAATGTCCTTTGTAGGTTTTGGAGGAAACAGGTTTTGACATTAAGAACCGCATCTGTAAAGATATGTACATCGAGCAGAAAATCACTGATCAGTTGGTGCGGCTCTACATCATACAAGGAGTGTCAAAGGACACAAAGTTCAACCCCAAAACGAGGAAAGAAATTAGGGTAGGAAATTGTTTTTGCCTTCTTTGGACACATCTGCTGACTTATTTACAGCTTTGTGTAACAATCAGTGAAGTTTTTCCTTTCTCGTTTTGAATGTGGTTTTTTTTTTTTTTTTTTTGTGTGTGTGTCTGTAGAACATTGAATGGTTTCCTGTTGAGAAGCTGCCATGTCACAGGAATGACATGACCCCAAAGTCCAAACTTGGACTTGCCCCCAACAGGTTCTTCATGGCTATTCCATTCATAAGGTGAGTGTTGATGATATCATTGGTAGCTTTTAATTTTTAGAATTTATTTAATGTTTATTATGGCATTTAGTCATGGGGTGATTATGACATGTCTGTAATAATCAACCATGAATAAGTTGTGATGTGCCTGTTGCAAGTTACATATTGAAATTAACAATGAAGATCCTTAAAAACTGAATTCAGGTGTTCTAAATAAACAAAGTGTTTTATGATGATGCACTGCAGTGAAGCGATTCCAGTTCTTCAATGTGTGATGCTGTAGCCGGTAAGGTCCCCTTCACACATAGTGCGAATTTGGTCGAATTGTGCATTAAGTGCGCATGAAGCAGGAATCATGCAAACCATGTAATGTCGTAGCTGCCTCTAACTGTTGCTACAACTATTTGCGCACACCAGCGG
This sequence comes from Thalassophryne amazonica, assembly GCF_902500255.1. Classification (NCBI taxonomy): domain Eukaryota; kingdom Metazoa; phylum Chordata; class Actinopteri; order Batrachoidiformes; family Batrachoididae; genus Thalassophryne; species Thalassophryne amazonica. The sequence continues at coordinate 64,279,429 of NC_047119.1, forward strand.
CTGAAAGACAGTGTGCGCTGTGCGCACCCATTGAACCCCCCTCGCGGCAAGTGTCAGCCAAATTTCAACTGACACGCACGTACATCTAACACTGCTCACATGGCACTTAGAAAATGCGTGGCCAGTCGCACTCTTGGCACGACAACAGACTGTAGACTACTATTGTCGTGTTGGCAGTGAACTTTGTCTAAGTGCCCCATGAGTGTGGCTTTGCTGTGTGCGCTAAAAACTGACAGCAGGTGTGGCAGGTATGGCTATGATAGAAGCGGCCATGGGGATCTGTCATTCTGGACATTCCAGCTGGACAGTTCTGTATTTGGACAGACATGGACTAACAACTGACCACTGTGATGCGCATGTGTCTGTTTGCTGTCATCAAGTGGACAAAAATAAAAACATATATCACTGGTGACGGACTGCAGCAAGCGCACACACGGTGCGCACATGGACAGGCTGCCCCCAGGTTGAAACGGACTGTCAGATCATAACACGCAGCAGGCGATCTCACTGTCACGTCACCCGAGCTCTGTTCCACATGACATGGTGTCCTGCGGCACTCCATCCACAAGACACGTGTGTTGGCAGGACACGTGCGCGACCGGCTGGAGATGCGCCAGAAGGACATGAGACGAGCGAAGTGCTTGTCATTCGTATCATTTCATGACTGTACGTCAGTGACCAGATGGATCATATTTGTATTGGCCGCTTGATGTTGTTGTTGTCCATTCGGCTGCTCCTGTTTTTTTTTTTTTTTTTTATTCGGGGTCGCCACAGCGGATACAGCCAGATCTGCATTGGTATTTGGCACAAGCTTAATACCGGATGCCCTTCCTGACGCAACTCCAGTGTAACATGGCGAAACACACACAACCGCCCGTGTTCCAAAGAGTCTGTATTGGCCGTTTGTATATGGTGCGTCGTTTTTATTTATTTTTAAATACATCCATGTGCTTCCTGATGTGAGGGAGTTTTCAGCACCTTTTACAGGACAGTGATGGTAACTCACTTGGTAAAGTGTTGGGCTGGCACTCAGGAAAGTGCAGGTATGAATCCCGTGGGTGGTATGTTTTGTTTTCTTTCCTTTTTTTTTTCTTCTTAACCTTCGAATCGTGATACCACTTAAAGTCCAGTGCAGTGCATTTCGTTATTTAAAGAGCACAGTAATCAAATGTTTCACATTTCGGGTCCATGACGCCTCCACACGGCAGTGTACAATAACACATAATAGAACCATAACACAGAATTTAACATGAAAATGACTTCGAGCAAACCTGTGATTTAGAAAGTTTTTGAAGCATTTTAAAAGGTACTTAAAATGCTCAGGTTGAAAAATGAATTGGGGTTTATTTCATGAGGACAGTTCACTTGTGCTGATGAAGAAATTGTTCCCCGTGCGTGCACAGGTCACTGCGAGAATGGATTGCCAGACTGAAAGGAGAGTCTCCAGACAGTGATGATGAGTTTGCAAACGGCACACCGTCCAAACCTTCAGAAAGTGCTCGGTAATTACTGTTAGCTTTCATCATCATTTAAAAGGTTACTGTTCATCGTCTCTCCCATGAAGCCTGCAGCTGTTCAGCTGTTACGTAACAGCTAGGGTGCAGCCTGTTCAAACAAATAAAGGCCACTCCAAAATAAATGCACACAGGCGTTAACAGCGATTTATTCTATCAAAGTGGTGGTGACGCATAATGTTTCACCTTGGACATGTAACCTGGTGTCCTCTCAAATGGGAACAGTGCCAGCTCGCCAGGTAACTCATTAAATTGTCCTTTTGTTCTTGAGTTTCAACAGAATCATGCTAAAGTTTTCTCTATCAGGACTCCAGCTCCATAGTCAACAATTCCTTTACATTTTAACAATATGTTAATGGTGATGTAGTCCTCTCTTAAAGGTTGATGATGTCATATTGTCTGATGCGTCCACATCCATCACTTCTGTAGTGGTGATCCCGAGGGTCTGGTGGACCTTGAGAACAATCACTTAATTTGGACTTCCTTCCTTGATGTGAACTCTGTAAGGTCCCATGGTTCTTACACATCATATCTTTGTTGGAATCAGTGGTGGGCACTGTTCAGCTAATCCGATAACCGATAATTATCGAAGCTTTTCAGATAAGTTTTAAAACCATCATCGGACCAATTATCTTCTGATGAATTTATTTCCGATAACGTTTAGACCGCTAACATTTTTTTTTAAACATAGCTAGTAATGTTGAAAAACATTTATCATCCCTTTCGCTCCTGTCTGCTATGTATTATGCAGCAGCGACGTAGCTAAGAGGAGCAGAGCTCAACTATGACCCCATCAGAAAGGGCCTGACTGCCAAACTGCCACAAAAAAGAATAAAAAATAAAAATCATTATTCCATATACCCTATATAGTGGTCCAGTGATGAGGCAAAGGTCTTGAAATGGGAAGAAGGTCATACATGTCAACCTTTACTGATTGTCCGTAAATTATACGGATTTTTCTGAGTTTCAGAGTCATACGAACGTACGTACAAATACAGTCTTACAGATATTCAGGGTTTGGTCTACAGCGGCTCTGTAATCAACTGTTTCTGCAGTGCGACTCCACTTTGATGCATGAGCCAATGAAGCAATGCTTCGATCCACTAGTTTGTTGGTGCTTTGATTTGCTGCTCTTCAGAAGCGGTAGTTCCGCTTCTTAACTCCTCTCAAAGCCATTAAGTGACTCAGGACTCACTTTTGTGTGGATTAAAGTCACTAACTGGGACTCTTGTCTTGTTGCAGTCAAGAAACGAGAACTGTCCTCCGTTCCTTTGGCTCAGCTCCAAATGCTGCGCAGCTCTCTGCCGAGACAGAGTCCGGTCGGAATTAATAACTTCAAAACCAAATACTGCTGTAAATAAAATGATACCTCTTTAAAAAGTTGTATTACAGACAAGAAACTACAATCGACTAAAATGTTTTTTATCTCCCAAAATGAGACGTGCTGTATTCTTTATGAATTACATCCTGACGTGCAGCACAGCAGCTGCAAGAGTTCAGCTCAGATGTATGGAAAGACACTTATGCCAATAATGTCTGAAAGGGAATACTTTTGACAAAAACTACAGGTTTTGTTTATTCCTATTTATATCCAGAGATCAAGGATCCACCATGTAGAGTTTATTATGTCCAAAGTTTAAGGATCTAAGACTCAATAAAATGATGTTCAATTTCAACTCAATTTAATCGGCTTATAAAGTGCCAAATCACAACAAAAGCCGACAAGACACCTCACATAGAACAGTTCAGCATAAAAAAGTTAAATAAATAAAAATTAAAAAATTCAAATACATAATTAAAAACAGAAGTAAAAGAATAAAACAGATAAAAAATAAAAACTATTCATAAAGAAAGAGAATAAAAATAGGCTTTAAGTCTTGACTTAAAAATGTCCACAGACTCCAACTGCCTCACGGTCGCAGGAAGACCGTTCCACAGAGCGGGTGCACGATAAGAAAAAGCTCTTTGACCCACTGACATAGAAAACCTGTAAAGCCTACTTTTAGTACACAAAAAATTCACATGAGGTATCGATAAGGGAATTGATAAGGAATCGTATCGATAAGCGGAATTGATAATGGTATTGATATCGATAAAATCTTCTCGAAACCCATCCCTAATAAACACAGGCGCGAAGTTGAGGATCATCGACATGCCAGTCTACAACATCGGCACTGGCGAGGTGATTTTCGATACACGATGAAGTTCAGAGGTATGTTTTATTTTGTTCATTTTATTCAATTTATTTTTCATGATTTTATTAACGTATTTCCATTAGTGACACACAGTTCTTGTTTCTGTAAAAACTAAATTTGACACATTCAGTTCTATAAAATTCAGCTTGATGTATGAATACTAGATCTCTATTCTTTGAAATTCAGCTGTGTAGGAAAAACTAATGATCCTGACTTTAATGTCATTATAGCAACTCATAATATGTGGACAAAAACCCAGTTATGTGATACTGCTATGCGGTCGTGTGTACTGTAATAAAACTGACTTTGGTGCGATTTGCAGGTTAGAAGGATTTTGTGTTGATTTTATAGATTTTCTCACTTGGTTATACTCAACAAAAATATAAACGCAACACTTTTGGTTTTGCTCCCATTTTGTATGAGATGAACTCATGGATCTAAAACTTTTTCCACATACACTATCACCATTTCCCTCAAATATTGTTCACAAACCAGTCTAAATCTGTGATAGTGAGCACTTCTCCTTTGCTGAGATAATCCATCCCACCTCACAGGTGTGCCATATCAAGATGCTGATTAGACACCATGATTAGTGCACAGGTGTGCCTTAGACTGCCCACAATAAAAGGCCACTCTGAAAGGTGCAATTTTATCACACAGCACAATGCCACAGATGTCGCAAGATTTGAGGGAGCGTGCAATTGGCATGCTGACAGCAGGAATGTCAACCAGAGCTGTTGCTCGTGTATTGAATGTTCATTTCTCTACCATAAGCTGTCTCCAAAGGCGTTTCAGAGAATTTGGCAGTACATCCAACCAGCCTCACAACTGCAGATCACGTGTAACCACACCAGCCCAGGACCTCCACATCCAGCATGTTCACCTCCAAGATCGTCTGAGACCAGCCACTCGGACAGCTGCTGAAACAATCGGTTTGCATAACCAAAGAATTTCTGCACAAACTGTCAGAAACCGTCTCAGGGAAGCTCATCTGCATGCTCGTCGTCCTCATCAGGGTCTCGACCTGACTCCAGTTCGTCGTTGTAACCGACTTGAGTGGGCAAATGCTCACATTCGCTGGCGTTTGGCACGTTGGAGAGGTGTTCTCTTCATGGATGATGCGAAGGAGATGTGTTGCACTGCATGAGGCAAATGGTGGGTGGTCACTCCAGATACTGACTGGTATCCCCCCCAATAAAACAAAACTGCATCTTTCAGAGTGGCCTTTTATTGTGGACAGTCTAAGGCACACCTGTGCACTAATCATGGTGTCTAATCAGCATCTTGATATGGCACACCTGTGAGGTGGGATGGATTATCTCAGCAAAGGAGAAGTGCTCACTATCACAGATTTAGACTGGTTTGTGAACAATATTTGAGGGAAATGGTGATATTGTGTATGTGGAAAAAGTTTTAGATCCATGAGTTCATCTCATACAAAATGGGAGCAAAACCAAAAGTGTTGCGTTTATATTTTTGTTGAGTATAGATGGACCCTCAAAGGGGTTGACATGTATGGAAGGTTTGACTTATGGTTTTGATTTATAAATCAAATTATTCCGGATAGAATAACTACATTAATGTAAACTCTTAAAATCTACAAAGTAGATATATAACACATATCTGTTAATTTTAAAATAATGTACTCATTCTGAAGATTTGAACATTAACACACATGTGCCCAAAGGGATTATGGGTAGACTTAGCCTCCGCTCATACTGATTGGTTGACTAATTCATTCTATGTAAAAACCAAGACAAGTGAATCATTGTAACGTGTGTTGTTTACAAATAAACGTGCTTTTGAAAAATATGTAATTTTTTTTCATTTGTGTAAAAAAAATAAATAAAGATTTGCAAAGCCGAAAAGTCTGTTAAATTGTGATTCAGGATGTGTGATATAACTGGCGTCAAAATGCATAGAACACTGTCATCTACTGGCGACCGGTTATATCACAGTGTTGTCGATCGCAGGATTTTAAAATTATCTGTAGGTTTCCAAAACCTGAGACCATGCATGTGGAGATAAAAAATGAAAGATGTGACAGGTTTGGTTGTACAGTGTGTGGTGTGCAGCCACACAGTAAAAACAACACACACGAACAGATTTCATGCACGAACATTCCGTCAGACACCTCACTTTCTGATTGGCTGCACGTCACATTTAGCTCCTCACGTCCTTCTGAGCAGATCAGAGCGCTCTTAACACAACACACATGGCAGGAATATCTGATTAGATTATATTTAGCATCATCACAATTGTCGGAGCGTCCTTAAGATTGTCGGAAGGGGAAGATCGGGTCCGATATTGGCCTAATTATCTTGTCATGTGAACCAGGTTTAACAGATCTGTTGTTATGACGCTTCACAGAGCGACTGATTGATCCGTTGTGACACAGCACAGAGCCGCTAACCGATTGGATGTTATGACGCCTCATGGAGCGACTGATTGATCCATTGTGACACCGCTTGGAGCTGCTAAATGATCGGATTTTATGATGTCTCATGGAGCCGCTAACCGATCGGATATTATGACGCCTCACGGAGCGACTGAGCCGCTAACTGATCGGATGTTGCGACACCTCACGGAGCGACTGATTGATCTGTTATGACACCGCATGGAGCCACTAAATGATCAGATTTTATGACGCCTCATGTAGCCGCTAACCGATCGAAGGGTATGAGGCCTCACAGAACGACTGATTGATGCATTATTATGACACCGCACCGCAAAGTTCAGCAACCAAAATACCAACATTCTGGGCGCAATGAACATGTTTTCACTATTATTTGATTTCTTTGTGTGACTGACATTGTTATTCAAGCATTCAAAAGGCGATTCCTATCGCCACACAACTCCAACCACACACGAGAAAGTTTTTTGACAGTCCTTGTTATTGAAAGAAACCTTGTCTCCCTAACCCGACAGAGTTGTGATGTCATCACACGTGCGCTTAGGCGCTGTCTAGCGGGATCTTGAAAATTTCTTTCTTTTTTTTCAATAAAAAAAAATGACATATTTTACAAAAGCACATTTATTTGTAAACACCAACACGTTACATTGATTTGTGTTGATTTTTACATAGGATTAATGAATCAACCAGTATGAGCGGAGGCTAAGTTTACTCATAATCCCTTTGGGCATCTGTATGTTAATGTTCAAATCTTCTGAATTAGTGCATTATTTTAACAGTGTTATATATCACTTTGTACATTTTAAGAGTTGCATTAATGTAGCTATTCTATCTGGATTAATTTGATTTATAAATCAAAACCATAATTCAAACCTGCTTTCCATTTCGAGACCTCTGCCTCATTGCTGGACCATTGTATCCTGTCAAGGTAAATGACGCTTCCCTACAGCAGTGGGCAGAGTGCACAAAGATAGAAGCGCTGGCTCATTGGCTGTGTTTGGGTTTGTGATCACCTTTGATTCTATTAGAAGCTTTGGTGGTGTTTAAACTCAAAATCGGCTTGTTAGTAGAGCATATGCAAGACAAAATAGAAAGTTATCGGTTATTGGTTAGCTGTAGCTTCTGATAAGTTTTTAGGCAGTTTATCCATTTGGCATTAAAAGAGATAACTGCAGTTAGCTGATTACCAGTTATTGAAGCTAACTTTTTGGTTAGCTGTGCCCACCACTGGTTGGAATGTTGGAATGTCCTCCCTTGATCATATGGCCACCTCCTTTTTCTTTGAAAGTTGCTTAAACGCCCACTCTAAATGAAAATAAATTTAGTGACCCAACACATTGAAAAGAAAAAAATTTGTTTCCACAAAGTTTTTCTCTTCAAATTTGAATCCTGCTTGTCATTGATTTGTGCTGGTCTTTCCTGAGACTCTGAGTTCCACTACCAGAGCCCCTAGCTGTGGCTACTAGTTGTTGTGGAGGAGTGTGTCTGTCCTTTCTCAGTATTTTATTCCAGATATCGGTCATAACGGCTTGCTGTGTGGTCAATTATCCTAGTATCTTGAAGAAGTCTGAGCTGTAGTATTTCTGTTGAGTGAAATATTTGTTATTCAATTTATGTTCACAGTTTTTCACACTTCAACAGGTATAAGTAGCTTTGTGATTTTAGGCCCAGTTAATCCACGATTACTGAGGAAATGAGATGGTCATGAGTTTTAAAACCAAGCCACCCTTCATAAAAACCGGTGCTCAGTCCCCCAAAATATGCTTTAATCAAACACCTAAACCAAGGTTAGCCAATTAGTTGTAGGTGTGGTAGCTCTGAAATGGGGGTGTGTCTGGGCTTCATTCATCCCCTTCAAGTCACGCAGGGCATCACCAACACTCCACCTCTTTACCCCCCCCCCAGCTTTCTTTACAAGAAGAACGCCCTGGATGTACAGTACGTATTTTTAACAGACTGTACATTTGCTTGTGATGCCATGAATCTTTTTGAGATAAATCCTCAACAATATCCTGTTTTGTAGATGTCCAACATTTTGCTCGTGAAACCTTCCTTTGGTTTTTACAGATTGGCCCTTAAATATAGCCAAAAGTTCCTAAGTTAACCCTGAATTATGACAGTCATTCAGAAGCTTTTAACAATTTCAACAATTTCAGTAATCTTCTGAAGTTTTCCTTGTTCTTTAAAGAGACATTCATCTTGGTGTATGTAACCCACTGAAATAAATCTATGTTGTCTTATTTTCAAATAACATTATATGGTATACAAATAATGAATGTTTATGAGTGCAATGATAAGAATATTTCATGAGGTGAATGATGGAATGTTCCATTCAACGAGGTGCATAACGCCCAAAATAGATCCTTGTCGTTTGATATTTTTTTTAATTTATAAGCAAGAGAAAATGGACTTACATTTTGGTGTGAGTCAATAGTCCTTTGAGGTCAAGAGGTTCCAAACAGTCCAACACGAACTTTAAATAGTAGTCCAATCTAAAATTGTTCTCAGTTAACTTGCAAAAAGAGTCAGATAGTTCAGAAACAATCCTGATGATGTAGTCTGTACCTGAAGCTGTGCATTGACTTATTGGTGTAGAGACAGCTGTCTGCTTTCCTCAGTCCAGCAAAAATTGCGACAGAAATTTGTCAAGCTGTTCATCTGTCAGCACTTGTATTTCAGCCCGAGACGGCCCAGCTAATACTGCAAATGCCTCCAGACATCTTACAGTGCACTGGATTAGCTTTTTTGTGTGTGTGTTAGAAGAATGAGCACCGTCCCTGCCATGTTTGTTTTTAAGATAAGCACCGTCGCAGCTAGTGTGAGCATGCAGTGGTCGCGGTGTGCAATGGTACAAAACGCGTGGAACCAAATCTGCACGGTATATGGAACACAATGGCAAATGGGATGAATGATCCATATCACGTGACGTACAAACCACCAATCAAATGATAAGGATCTATTCAGGTGTTATATAAAAGTAAAATAGACACCTTGATTCAGTTTTAGTCAAAGTGTCTGTAAAATATAAACACATCTGTACTGAGTGCTTACACAGTTTGATTATATATAACTAATTTATTTGCTCTATGACTCATGAAGATGCACAGTACATTAGTAATTAAGACATTTTTGAAGCTCAGCCAGAAAAGCCTTCCAACACCTGATTGCTAGAGCGCCACCTCCAGTCTATTTTATACAACAACATTCAGCTAATTTTCTGAAGAGCCATATTATTATTGGCTATTATTGTGCTGTCTTGCTGACAAATATCAAAGTATTTTAAGGTGAGTCAGCAGCATAATTTGTTTTCTCTTGTAGGTCAAAATCGCGGCGCCTCCTGGGTTCTTCTGATCCATTCCCGGGAGACGGCTGGACAAAATCAAAGCAACAGAAGGCTGTGGTTCAGCTGAGTCAGTATGACCTGAATCAGGTGAGAAAGCACAAGATTAACATGATGATAGAATTTAGTACTTTGGACGCTCATAACCCACTTGTCTGTAATCTGTGGATAGAACAACCAGTGACTGATTCCAGTGCAACTAAAACCACGATGAGTGTGAGCAGGACGCGGGTGTGATATGTACCGTATTTTCCGGACTATAAGTCGCACTTTTTTACATGTTTTGGCCGGGGGTGCGACCTATACTCCGGTGCGACTTATAAATGAAAAATATACCGGTAGGATCTCAATTAATTTACTGTAACAAAACAATTTTACGTGACAGAGTCGATCTATGTTTTAAAATGGCCACCGGAAAAGGAAATGCAATGCATCATGGGCACTGTAGTATGACGGCCATCCTATAGTTCACGCTGGTCGCGATAACCAATCAGAGAACAGAACTTTGGATGCGTATTCCTCACCTCACCCACAGCGTGTGAAGCTGACGAACTCGGTGCTTGCTGTTATTCCGGCATGGCGAACAGAACAGCTTCAACCCTTGGATATCAATGTGAGCAGAGTGTTTAAGTTGACGCTGAGAGCTGCGTGGGAGCATTGGGTGAGCAACGGCGGAGGATTAGTGTGTGCACTTGGAAGGAGCTGGCGTCGATGATTGTGAAAAGCGTTTGAAGCAGACGAACATGGTGTTTATTCCGGGACGGCTAACAAAACAGCTTCAACCCTTGGATATCAGTGTGAGCAGAGTTGACGCTGAGAGCTGCATGGGAGCACTGAGCGACGGCGGAGGATTAGCGTCTCCACTTGGAAGGAGCTGGATCGACACCGCTGGGTGGTGAGCTGCGCAGGTAGGCGCTGCATGGTTCGGCTCGCAATGTGGTCCGCAAAATACAAACATATCCGTAGGTAAAATGCAGCTCACGAGAGGGCACTCGAGGCTTGTGTGACTGTTCCTGCGACTTCTGACTACCATAGAAAAATACAAATTTTAACGTTACTGATAACATAACAAGACAACGGAGAAGGCCCGAAAAAATGCCACCAAAAAGAAAATCATACTCTGCAGATTACAAGTTGCGACTGGTGAAATATGCATCCGAAAACGGTAGCCGTCACAATATTATCATCTGAACTTTTCATGTTAACATACCTGTATGTCCATGGGACTTATAGTCCAGTGGACCTTATTTATGGTTTATTTTTCTTTATAATGGATAAAGTGGCTGGTGCGACTTATACTCCGGTGCGACTTATTTATGGTTTGTTTTTCTTTATAATGGATAAAGTGGCTGGTGCGACTTATACTCCGGTGCGACTTATAGTCCGGAAAATACGGTATATATTTTTTAATCTTTCTGTTACCTGTCTGAGAACATGCAGACTAATGTTTGCTGACAGGGTGGTTCACAGCTGGGTACACACACGCCAGCCAGCACCATCCTGACTCACATTCACTGCTTCGCAAACATTCAGTGCTCTTAAGAGATCATTAGGATTTCCAAATATTTTCCTTGTTAAGTTGAAATTTTTTTTCAGCTGGTGCTTTTACAGATATGCTGATTGATGTACACTGCAAATACATAATGGAACTAATAAAAGCTCAGACAATAAAATAGTCTGAGTTAACCTGACCACAAACACACTTTAATAAATTGACCTTTTTGATTGTAGTTACGGTGCTAAGATTGAATTTGAGGTGGTGATGACTGTTTTTGCAAGTCTCTTAATCCCTTTGGTGGATTTCACTGAAACTTAACACATAGTCTATGAGCCAGTCATCAATTTTGACCTAATCGGTACCACTGAAGTTGACTAAACAACACTTAGAATTCAGCCTCAGTGTATCATGGCCTACACAAAAATGTATGATAGCCATCCCAGGGTGGTAGCTGTAGCCAGGTTGGGGTCAATGAAGAATTACATAGAGGTCAAAATTTTAAATTGCTCCAATCACATTGAAAACTATATCATGTTATTTGTCTGATCATAACAATTCCAAAAAAGTATAATTTGTGCTATCTATGATGGAATGTTCTGGGGTTATGGGGAAAAACAGCAAAAATGGTGACAAAGGTCAATTTCAGTTTGTACAGAGGTCAAAAGTTAAAGTTGCCAAAATTCAGTAAAAAAAATGATGCAAATTATTGTTTGGGTTAATAGGGTTCTAATAAGGAATAGTTTGCACCATCTGTCATGCTTAGTTATCATGTTACAGGGTAACATATGTCACATGTCATAGAATCCAATAGATGTTGACCTTGTTTGACCTTTACCTTGGAGACCAAACATTCAACACAGTCAAAACTAATCCTTTTATTTCAACCGATAATTTGCATCATTTTGTACTGAAATTGGAGCAACTTTAACTTTTGACCCCTGTACAAACTGAAACTGACCTTTGCCACAATTCTTACTGTTTTTACCCCATAACTCCAAAACATTCCATCACAGATAGTCCAAACTATACCTTTTTGTAATTGTTATGACCAGACAAGTAATGTGATATAGTTTTCAACACGATTGGAGCATTTTTAAAGTTTGACCTCTGTGTAATTCTTCACTGAGCCCTACCTGGCTACAGCTACCACCCTGAGATTGCTATCATACATTTTTGTGTAGGCCATGATACACCGAGGCTGGATTCTAAGTGTTGTTTAGTCACCTTAAGTGGTCCCGAAAACCTGCTTGGCCCGTGGACTAACAGTGTAAGAACACCATATGAAGATGTACAAGAAGGAAAATAATTCCAGTCCGACATCTTTGGGGGGGTCTTTCTTTTAGAACATCCTATTTACCAGTTGCATGTAGTCAGGTTGAGCACAGGTATTTCATCACAAAAAAAAAAAAAACAGATTACCAATATATAATACTGCAAGCAGCTAGTGCGGCAGAGAGAAGGGTATTATTGGAACTTACTCACAGCTCTCTACTTAGTTTTGGTCTTGAGGGTATTGTATCGAGCTCCCTTTCCTTGCTGAGAAAATATGGTAAGTGTATTCTGAGCCGTGGTACTCCCCAAAACCTCATGGTAAGAGCACAGTATGTTGGTGGAGAGTTCCCTTGAGGGACGTAATATTATATTGACCCAGAAATGGGAAACTAATAAATTGATTACAGGCTGCAGAGAACCGGTCCTGACCTCGTAACCTGTGTGCTTTGTTTTGTAGAGTCCAGGTTTGAAAGTTAACGCAAAGAAAGGTCATGAATCACCTTACATGAAGAAAGGAGTTGGTGACAACGGAGTAGGCAGCCAGCAGGTGAAATCCATATTAGTAAGTGCAGAATCGATGTGTTTCAGAGGACATTACTCTGTTTACTACTTAGTTTTAAAATACAGATCTGAGAGTACTGAAAGACACAGTAAGGAGGGAGGGAACAGCTTAGTGTGTGGATGAATGGCAGAGGGAGGAGTTGTTATAGAGTCAAATGGTGGTGGGGAGGAATGATTTTCTGTGATATTCCGTCACGCGTCATGTGTAGAGGAGTTCATATCAGTCTCTGTCCGTGTGTGCGTAGAGTCTGTAGGGGAGGGCAAAATGAAGAGTTGGGCCAAATGCTTCGCCAAGGCCGTTGAAATCTTTCTGGAGGAAAACAGCGGGGCATTTTGACCTTTGGTAGCTGATAAGGCTGCCATCTTTGGGTTAGGCAGAGAGACAGAGAATTCCGATATGGCCTCTCTTTAACCATCCGTATCCAATTGTGAATTTTCACTGGTCTCCAACATCAGTTCCTTTGCAGGGCAGACAACTTGCTCCAAGATGGTTTCCACTTGTGTTTAAGTTAAAAAGTTAACGCAGTCTGAGATTGTACTGCCTTGCCCACCTTGTTAATCACGACGGACAGATGTGGGGTTGTGGTTTTGGTAGCAGCCGTCTTGCCAATTTTCCGGTAGGTCAGGGCAGTGCATAATCCAAGCAGCAAAAGACCTCTTACCATAAAGGCAAATAAGAATAAATCCTCAATGTCTTCCACGGAGAGTGGTGCCAAGCACGTGATGCCCAACTTCTCCCAGGTGTTGTGAATATAGACCGCAGAATAGGTTCCATCTGGGCACGCAGGGTCCCCCAGCCCTGATTCCTTGTTGAAAAAAATGGTGTCAGTAGCGTTGAGAGACCAACTGATCAATTCCATGGTTATTCCAAATATAG